>NW_028274808.1:31670151-31973181 GCF_037043125.1 Eumetopias jubatus
CAATGGTGAAAAACTGAGAGCTTTTCCATTAAGATCAGGAACAAGACAAAGATGTCCACTCTCACCACTTCTATTCAACATAATACTGGAAGTTCTAGCTACAGCAATCTGACAAAAAAAAAAAAAAGAAAAAAAAAAAAGAAATAAAATCTTCCAAATAGGTTAGGAAGAAGTAAAACTTTCACTATTTGCAGATGACATTATACTATATATAGAAAAATCTTAAGACTCCTGATAAATGATAAATGAATTCATGAAAGTTGTAGGATACAAAATTAATATACAAAATCTGTTGCATTTCTATACACTAATAATGGAATAGCAAAAAGAGAAATTAAAACAATCCCATGTGTGATTGCACAAAAAATAATAAAATACCTAGAAATAAACTTAACCAAGGAGGTGGAACTCCTTGGTACTTTGAACACTATAAAGCATTGGCAAAAGAAATTGAAGATGATACAAATGAAAAGATCAAATGTCCACTGATTGATGAATGGATAAAGAAGATGTAGTATATAAATACAATGGGATATTAGCCATAAAAGAGAATGAAATCTTGCCATTTGCAATATCATGGATTGCCCCAGAGGATATAATGCTAAGTGAAATAAATCAGTCAGAGAAAGATAAATACCATATGATTTCACTCATATGTGGAATTTAAGAAACAAATGAACAAACAAATAAAAAAAAGATTCTTAAATATAGAGAACAAGCTGGCGGTTGCAAGAAGGAAACTGGGTGGAGGGATGGCTGAAATAGGTGAAGGGGATTAAGAGTACACTTATTCTGATGAACACTGAGAAATGTATGGAAAGGTTGAATCACTATATTGTACAACACTTGAAACTAATATAACACTCTATGTTAATTATACTTGATAAAAGTGCAAAAAAAAGTGAAGGAGAAACAACTTTTTTAAACGCTTATTTTTTTTAAGATTTTTATTTATTTATTTATTTGAGAGAAAGAGAGAGAAGAGAGCAAGCGAGTACAAGGAGGGGAGGGACAAAGGGAGAGGCAGACTCCCCAATGAGCAGGGAGCCTGATGCAGGGCTCAATCTCAGGACCCTGAGATCATGATCTGAGCCAAAGGCAGACGCTTAACCTACTGAGCCACTCAGGCACCAAAAACTTTCTCAGTTAAATAAAAATTGAGGAAATTTTTCAGAAAGAAATCCACGTTGCAAGAAATGGTAAAAGTTCCGCAGAAATAAGGAAAATTATATAGGTCAGGTACTTACATCTACATAAACACCTTTTAAGAGGAATAAATGAAGGTGAAATAAAGTTTATTTTTCTTATTCTTAATAGGTCTAAGAGATAAGTTTCTTGAAATTAAAAATAGCAACAATATAGTCAGTGATTATACCTTATAAATAAGTGAAATGAATGTCACATGTCATAAGAGATGCAAGGAAGGAATTACAAATACTCTGTTATGAGGACATTTTGCTACCAGTGAAGTGGTACAGTGCTATTTGAAGTGAATTTGGATTAGTTGTAAGTGCATATTGCAACCACAGGGCAACCAAAAATAGTAAAAGTGAAGTAAAAATTGATATGATGAAAGGAGAGGAAAGGGAATCTTACAAAACGGTCAATTTAAACCAGAGAAGGCGGAAAGGGTGAAGACAAAAAAAAATTACAAAGAACAGTGACAATATATAGGAAACAATAATAAATATAGATATTAATCTAACTATATCATTAATTACATTTAATGTAAATAAGAGATTGTCAGTGCTGATTAAAAAAAAAAAGATCCAAATATGTTGTCTCCAAGAAATCCACTTTAAATATAAAGACAAGGAGATTAAAAGTAAAAAGATGAAGAGAGATAAATCATGCAAATATTAATCAAAAGGAAGCCAGAATAGCTATATTAATTTCAGAGTAAACTAACTTCAAAGAAAATAATAAGAAATGAAGAGGGCCATTAGTAATGATAAAAGGGACAAGTCTTCAAGACAACAACAATCTTTAATGTGTATGTACTGAATAACAGAGCATCATTATACGTTAGGCAGTAACTAATAAAACTGCAAGGAGAAATAGATGAATGCATTGTTATAGTTAGAGACTTCAACAAACTTCTACTGTATCTACTGACTGGCCCAGAAAGCAGAAAATCAGTAAGAACGGAGTTGAACTGAACAGCATCACCAATCAGATGGAGCTATTAATTAATTAACTAATTAATTTATACACTACTTCATCTAACAACAGCAGAATATACATTCCTCTTAAGTTCACATGTAACATTTACCAAGACAGACAACCAATTCTAGGCCATAAAATACATCTTAACAAATTTCAAATAATAGAAATTAAGCAAGGTTCAGTTATAGGTCCCATGATATTAAAATAACATCAGTAGCAAAAAGAGAGCTGGAGAACCTCAAAATACTTGGAGATTAAATAACATACTTCTAAATAACACATGGGTCAATGACAAAATCCTAAGAGAAATTTAAAAGTATTTTGAACTAAATGAAAATTAAAGCACAACTTACCAAAATTTGTGGATTGTAGAAAAAAGCAGTTTTTGAGGGAAATTATTAGCATTGAATATATATACTAGAAAAGAAGATGTATTTAAAACAAATAATATAATCATCCATCTTAGGAAACTAGAAAAAGAAGAGAATTTAAATCCAAAGTAAGCAGGAAAAAAAGGTATAATAAAATTTGAGCAGGGGGAGGAGCAAGATGGCAGAGGAGTAGGAGACCTGGATTTTGTTTGCTCCCAGGAATTCAGCTGGATAGGGATCAAACCATTCTGAACACCTAGGAACTCAACAGGAGATCAAAGAAAAGAATAGCAACAAGTCTCTGAACAGAAAAACGACCACTTTCTGGAAGGTAGGACGTGAGGAGAAGTGAATCCATGGAGATATTCGGGAGGATAGACGGTGGGGGAGGGGGCCTCCGTTGGCCACTTCTGGCAAGTGATAGAGCCGCGGAGCACAAAATCGGAACTTTTAGAAGTCGGCTCTGCTGAGGGACGTGGCTCCAGTGGCTAAGTGGGGGGTGGAACCCTCGCTGGGACAGTGCGGTCTCAGGACCCTCGGGGTCACAGAAAGACCGGGGGTGCCTGAGTATGGCAGAGCTCCCAGGTATTGGAGCGGGGAAGCTGGCTGCAGAGATGGAGTTGAAGTGCAGGCTCTCAGCTTGGGGTTGCCATAAACCATGATCCGCAGCACAGTCAGGCCACTGCTCCTCCAGCAGGGACCCAACAAGTGGCAGATCTGGGGAGACTCCCCTTCCTCCCCTGGGAGGAGCGGTGCAGGAGTGCACCACAGGGATCTGCTGGGTTTGGAGACTCCACACCAAATCGGGTGCCAGATATAGAAATGCTCAGTCACAGGCCAGGTGAGCCCAGAGTGCGGCCAGAGACCGGGGAGATGGGAGTGACTGATTGCTTTTCTCTGGGGGCTCACTGAGAAGTGGGGCCCCGAGTTCTCAGCTCCTCCAGGGCAGAGATTGGGAGGCCACCATTTTCACTCTCGTCCTCCAAAGCTGTTCTCTCATTAAAATTTTGGATATAGTTTCTTCTAACAGATCAAAATATACCCTAAATCTCTAGTGTATGGCTTTGTTCTAGTCTCCTGCCTGATCACATCCCCTCCTTTTTCTTTTTTTTTAATCCTCTTTCTTTTTTCAACCAACTTCTTATCTTACCAATTCCTTTTATAAAATCTTCTATAATTTCATCTTTACAGTCATATTCCATCCCTTCATCATATTAACCCTTATTTTTGTACATATACAAGTTTTTCTGTCTTTAAAATTTTGGGAGGCACTTTCTTCTAACAGACCAAAATATGCCCAAAATCTAGTGTGTGGCACTGATCTATGCACCAGCCTGATCTTATCTGATCAAATTCTGTTTTTTTTGTTTTGTTTTGTTTTTGTTTGTTTTTATGTTTTTGTTTTTCTTTTTTTTTTCCTTTTTCTTCTTTCTTTCCCTTTCTTTCCCCCTGGTATCAGGGCTTTTCTGATTTGTTTAGTGTATATTTTCTGGGGACGTTGTTACCCTGTTAGCATTTTGTTCTCTCATTCATCTATTCTCCTCTGGACAAAATGACAAGATGGAAAAAATCACCTCAACAAAAAGAACAAGAGGCAGTACCAACTGCCAGGGACCTAATCAACATGGACATTAGTAAGATGTCGGAACTAGAGTTCAGAATGATTTTAAACATACTAGCTGGGCATAAAAAAACATGGAAGTTATTAGAGAAACACTTTCTGGAGAAATAAAAGAACTAAAATCTAACCAAGTCGAAATCAAAAAGGCTATTAATTAGGTGCAATCCAAAATGGAGGCTCTAACTGCTAGGGTAAATGAGGCAGAAGAGAGAATTAGTGATATAGAAGACCAAATGATTGAAAATAAAGAAGCTGAGAAGAAGAGAGAAAAACAACTACTGGATCACAAGGGCAGAATTCGAGAGATAAGTGATACCATAAGACAAAACAATATTAGAATAATTGAGATCCCAGAAGAAGAACAGAGAGAAAGGGGCAGAAGGTATATTGGAGCAAATTATAGCAGAGAACTTCCCTAATGTGGGGAAGAAAACAGGCATCAAAATCCAGGAGGTACAAAGAACCCCTCTAAAAATCAATAAAAATAGGTCAACACCACAACATCTAATAGAAAACTTACAAGTCTCAGAGACAAAGAGAAAATCCTGAAAGCAGCTCAGGAGAAGAGATATGTAACCTACAATGGTAGAAACATCAGATTGGCAACAGACCTATCCACAGAGACCTGGCAGGCCAGAAAGGACTGACATGATAGATTCAGGGCACTAAATGAGAAAAATATGCAGCTCAGAATACTATATCCAGCTAGGCTGTCATTGAAAATTGAAGGAGAGATAAAAAGCTTCCAGGACAAGGGGAGGGGGGTGGGAGGATGGGCTAGCCTGGTGATGGGTATTAAAGAGGGCACATTCTGCATGGAGCACTGGGTGTTATGCACAATGAATCATAGAACACTACATCAAAAACTAATGATGTAATGTATGGTGATTAACATAACAATAAAAAGTTTTTTTAAAAACCTTCCAAGACAAAAACTAAAGGAATTTGCAAACACGAAACCAGCCCTACAAGAAATATTGAAAGGGGTCCTCTAAGCAAAGAGAAAGCCTAAAAGTAACCTGTTCCTTTGAAAAAAAAATCAGTAAAATGGATATGTATTTTTATTTGAGATAAAAATACTGGCATCCCTGCCCTGCTGAGAAAGGAAATACCTAGGTAAAAAAAAATCTAACAGAATCTCATCAAATTAAGAAACAAGACACAAATTACTAATATCAAAAATGAAAAAAAAGATGAAAAAGAAGCTATCACTACTGATCCCATGGCCATTAAAAGGAAAATAAAGAAATATAATGAACAACTCTGTGTTCACACATTTGATAACCTTGATGAAATGGATCGATTTCTGTGATAGACACAACCTACTGAAACTCACCCAAAGAGAAGTAGATAATCTGAATAGGTCTGCATCTATTAAATAAATTGAATAATTGATAACTTTCCAAAATAGAAAGAACCATACGTGGATGGTTAATTCAACAAAACATTTAAGGAAGAAAGAGATACCAATTCTTTATCTCT
The DNA here is from genome assembly GCF_037043125.1 of Eumetopias jubatus. Taxonomy (NCBI): domain Eukaryota; kingdom Metazoa; phylum Chordata; class Mammalia; order Carnivora; family Otariidae; genus Eumetopias; species Eumetopias jubatus. Next base: position 31,675,792 of record NW_028274808.1, read on the forward strand.
TCTAGAAAATACAAGAAGAGGTGCTACTTCTTAACTCAATCTATGAGGCCAGAACTACACTAACACCAAATCTTGATGCATACATTATAAGAATGGGAAACTATGAACGAATACCTCTCATGAATATAGATGGAAAAGACCTAAACATAATTTTAACAAATTAAATTAATGTAGAAAAAGAATTATCTACCACTAACCAAGTGGGATTTATTTCAGGTGTATACAAGGCTGCTTCAATACTCAAAAACCAATTAATATAATCTATCACATCAAGAGGCTAAAGAAAAAAACATGATTATATCATAGAAACAGAAAAAACATTTGACAAAATCTAACACTTTTTCATGATAAAACTGCCAGTAAACTAGGAAGAGAGGGAAACTTCCTCAACTTAACAAAGAATATGTGCAAAATGCCTACAGCTAACATCATACTTAATTGTGAGAAGCTCAAAGTTTTCCCACTACGATCAGAAACAAGGCAAAGGTTTCCCCTTTCACCACTCCTTTTCAACATTGTACTGGAAGTTCTAGGTAATGCACCAAAACAAGGAAAAGAAATAAAAAGCATACAGATGAAGAACGAATAAGTAAAACTGTTTTTGTTCACAGATGACATGATCATCTATTTAGAAAATCTGAAAGAATTGACCCAAAAACCTCTAAAACTAATAAGTGATTACACCAAGGTTGTAGGATACAAGGTTAATGTACAAAAATCAATTGCCTTCTTCTATAACAATGATGACAAATGGAATTTGAGATAAAAAATACTGGCATCCCTGCCCTGCTGAGAAAGGAAATACCTAGGTAAAAAAAAATCTAACAGAATATGTACAAAATCTATTTGAGCAAAACTATGAAACTCTGATGAAAGAAATCAAAGAAGTAAGTAAAGGAAGATATTGTATGTTTGTGGACAAGAAGACTCAATATTTTAAAGATGTCAGTTCTTCCCAACTTGATCAGAAGTTCAATCCCAATCCCAATCAAAATTCCAGCATGATATTTTGTGGATATTAACAAACTGATTATAAACTTGATATGAAGAGGCAAAAGAACGAGAAGAGCTAACATGACATTGAAGAATAATTTGGAGGACTAACACTACTTGGTTTTAAGACTTACTATAAGATTATTAGAGTAATCAAAATAATGTGGTATTGGCAAAAGAAGAAGAGACAAATTGATGAATGGGACAGAATAGAGCCCAGAAATAGACCCACATAAAGAAAGTCAACTGACATTTGACAAAGGAGCAAAGATACGTATTGGAAAAACTGGACACCCACATGCAAATAAAAAAATGAATTAGACACTGTTCTTATACCCTTCACAAAAATTAACTCAAAATGGATCATAGACCTCAACATAAAATGCAAAACTATAAATCTCCTAAAAGATAACATTTAAGAAAATGCAGATGATCTTGGGTATGATGATGGTTTTTAGATACAATACCAGAGACATAATCTATGAAAGAAATAATTGATAAACTGGACTTCATTAAGATGAAAAACTTTTGCTTTGCAATAGATAACATCAAGAGAATGAAATGCAAGCCACATACTGGGAGAAAATGTTTGCCAAAAACACACCTGATAAAGGACTGTAATTGGAAATATACAAAGAACTCTTAAAATTCAGTAAGAAATCAAGCAACCCCAATTACAAGATGGGACAAAGACCTTACCAAACACCTCACCAAAGAAGATACACAGATGGCAAATAAACATATGAAAAGATGATTCACATCATCTGTCATGAAGGAAATGCAAATTAAAACAATAGTGAAATACCACTTATTAGAATGGCCAAAATAAGGAACAATGATGACACCAAATGCTGTCCCACTGTGGTGGGGGATGCTAGTAATGGGAGATGCTGTGTATGTGTGGGGGCAAGAGATGCATAGGAAATCTCTATACTTTTTTCTCAGTTTTGCTCTGAACCTAAAACTGCCCTCAAAATGAAGTCTTTTCCCTTTTTTTTTTTTAAAGATTTATTTATTTATTTATTTGACAGAGAGAGAGATAGCAGATAGCGAGAGCAGGAACACAAGCAGGGGGAGTGGGAGAGGGAGAAGCAGGCTTCCCGCTGAGCAGGGATCCTGATGCGGGGCTCGATCCCAGGACCCTGGGATCATGACCTGAGCTGAAGGCAGACGCTTAACGACTGAGCCACCCAGGTGCCCCTCAAAATGAAGTCTTTAAAAAAAAAAAATCTCTTCAGGATGATACTATACAACTGACTGGTGCCTGATGCACTTAAATTCATATGACTTTTCAGATTTCCTGGCTCATGGGTAAAGAATGATTGTTAAAATTCTAGTCTTTGACCTGATAGAGTAATGAGATCTGGAAGGGGCTCTGCAAAGGATGCACAGGCTGCCTTCATTCAGTACCAATAACGGGTTGAGCCCACTAGTGGATCTGGAGTCCAGGCAGAGTTTCAGAACCGTCAAACATATATCCCAAAGGGAGCGATAGGCAATGAGGACTTGTCACATTGCCCAGGCACATGTAAACCCTAGATTATTCTTTATAAAAAACTACCTCACCAAATCTTCTTAAATAGATGATTTTGGCTGGCTGTTGGCATATGCTATCATAAGCCTTACTGTGAAGAAATCTTATGATTAGAATTCCTACTTATCAGTGGTCTTTCAGATTCTTTTCTACATTACCTTTACAGCTTCAATTGCTTTTAACCCACCTGTTCTCCTAGTTCTCAACCCTCTTACTTCCTATCATCTTTTTATATTAAGTGGTTTATTCCTGACAGGGTATTTGCCAGGTATTAATAACAAACCCCTTTAATGAAATTGGGACTCAACCAACTTGAAAACATCTTGATACATAATTTTGATCATGTTATAACAAGATCACATGGATCTTATTCATTTCCAGTCTAGCAGAAGATGAGAGGTATTTAGTTATTTATTCCCACTTAACAAATTACTTTAACATAGTGATTAAAAAAACAAGCACTTATTATCTTGTGATTTCTGTGGGTCCTGAACTCAGGAGTGGCTTAGCTATGTGATTCTGGCCCAGAGGCTTTGATGAAATTGTACTCAAGAATTTGTCCTAGGGTGCAGTCCTCTGCAGGGTTTGATTGGCAGGGTTTGAAGGATTAATTTCCAAGATGGCTTACTTACATGGTTGTTGACAGGGGGCCTCAGTTCCTTGCCCTATGGGTCTCTCCATAAGATGGCTTGAGTGTCCTCACAGTGTGGTATTTGGCTTTCCCCAGAGTGATCCAAGGGAGAGGAAGGCAGAAGCCATGATGTCTTTCATTATCTAGACTTGGAAGCCATACACTTTCAACTCTTACAGTATCCTAGTGTTAAATGGGTCGGTGTCATTCATTGTGGAAATGGCTATACAAGGCCATGAATGCCAGGGATAGGGATTATTGGGGTAATCTTGGAGCCTGGCTGCCCCGGTAAGGCAGTCAGAGATGTTTGTCACAGTGATAGAATATCAAACTGATACCTACCACCCCTCCACCCTCCAAAAGAAATCACATGGATAACAGCTAACATGTGCTATATGTTTTTTTCTTTCTTATATTTACTTAACAAACCTTCATAACCACTTCTTTGGTAGATATTCCATTTTATAGATGATGAAGCTGAGATTTTAAAAAAATTTAGTAATTTATTCAATATTACACAACTAGTAAGATGCAAGACTAGATTTTTAAATGCAATCAGGGCAATGCTGATCCTATTTGAATTTCTGTACAATAATATATGACATTCTTTTCACCTTGACTTTCCCGATAGGACAATGTTTATAAGGATATCCATCCTCATTATAATAGTCATTCATTCATTTTGATTTCTGTACTAAGACAGGCTGCAAATTATGTGCAATATTCTGCCACCTCGATGGATGACCCCCTTCTCCCACAGTTTCTTTTCCATTGATCCTTTAGTAGATAAGCTAACTCTGTGGTTGAGCATCACCACTGTGGAATATTTAGTTTTCAAAGGAAAAATATCTCCTATTTGCCGTCAGTAAAGCATAGGCTGTAATACCATCATCACAAATGTGTACAGTGCTACAGTTATTTTTATTAGTATACTTCTTGGAAATCTTTAGTGTGAACATCAGCTTTTGTCCTCTAGATGAAAAAAGATTTTATCTTCTACTTGTGGGTCTTGGTGCCAGGTTCTGCTCTTCCAAATTCATATTCTCTTCAGGGATACATGTGTATAATATCTGTAATTTCCATTCCCACTGCACATCACAGGGCACAGAACCTTGAAGATATGTGCTGTCTTTGCCTTGATTCATGACCGCCTTTAATGCCTATAGTTAGCATTTGGTGCACGAGGTTTCAGATCCAGTAAAATCATTAAAACTGCTGCCAAAGAGGAAGAACAGCAGAGCGAACTGCTCAGGGAACAGAGGCTCGTAAGCTCATTTTGACCAAATCTCTAATATTCATATTGTGGTTTATTTAAGCAGCTGACTCATAAAGCTTGGAATTCCATGTGCAGGAGGCCTTTGTACAGATGTTAAATGTTTTAGCTTTCTTTCCACTTCATGAGCTACATCACAACATATGTCTTCGTCCCTGTTTCATTTCTTAGTCTCCTAAACTCCAGTTATGGTCCTGAGTTCTGGTGATTCCTTTCCCCCAAACAAAATGGGGGCCCTCCTGGAAAAGCTATAAGGCCTAGGATGACAAAGAGAGAGGAGGCTGCTCAGGGGCCACAGCTACACTAAAATATTACTGAGCTTGTAGTAATAATCACGCCTCGGATAAACCTCATTGGCTACGATACTGTCACTGCGCAAAGCTATTACTGAGCTTGTAATACAATGAGGTGATCTCACTCACCAGGATCATTTCCCAGAAGAAACACTCCTTGCATTTGGGAGCACAGCTTTGAGAGGCTGGAGTTGGCCTCAGAGTTAGAATAGAACTCCAAAATGCAGGTGTGAGTAATAACAGATGATCCGTGTCTAAGCCACAATCGAGGGAAGGTGTGTCTGGGTAAGTGCACCCTGTCAGATGACCATTTAAAATATTTTTAATTATCCGAGGTGCAAGAACGATTTTGTGTTTACACAGGAGAATTCTCTTATTTTATGAAGATGATGTTGAAATACAGAGGACAGAAGTGTCCTGCTGTCTGTAATTTGCTTCAAAGTACAGCAGCAAAATAAAATAGATTATGCAGATATGACAACCCATTCACAGTCATTAAAGAACTGATATCTGGCTATTTCATTCACCCCACTTTCCTATAATAGAAAGCAAAGGTTGCTTGATAAGATACAAAAATTGAGGGACAAGTGAATAATAGGTCAGGGCAGCAGAAGAAAACATGAGCTCCTTTCTCTGTCCTTCCCTATGGCACTATGCAGCCTGATGTCTAAATAAATATTGAGCAAATATTTGGGGAACATATTTTAGAGATACTGAATGATGTAGCTACCTGGGAGTTTGGGCAATACAGGAATTCTTCACATATCTCTATGTCAGAGACTCAACCACTGGCAGGGCTAGGAAGTAAAGAAGACTTAGGAAGTAAAAAAGATGAGAGGACATCTACTATTTGGTGAAAGAGAACTTCCCTTACAGCGAATATAGACAGAAGATAGTATCTCTCTGTATCTCAAGTGTGAGAACACCAAATCCAGCAGTCTGCTTCAATAGTGTTATTGCTTATCACATGGCATGTTCACAGTGACCACTTGACGTTTCCAAAGAAAAGTCATTATTCACTGAATAATTTGTTTTAAGGATAGGAAAACAGGAGTGGTTTCCTAAGGATACCATGCCAACTGATTGATTTTTCTTAAAGTGTGCTAATCAAGGAGTATTCATCAGTTATCCGAAACATGTCTATTATCCTATTTCATCACAGTGCAAAGTAAATTATACAAAGTGACACCATAAACCAAGAGGACCCTATTTTCAGGGCATTGTGGAGGAACTGGCCAGCTATTTTAAACTTCTATATTCCCTTGCAGTAATGGGGAGTGTGGGCCTGTCCTTGAGGATTTCATATTCTCCTCTTCTTCCTCCTCCGTCGTCTTCTTTTTCTTTTCTGCTGTGGTCACTGTCTTTTCACTGCTACAGTAGGTTATTTAACATACACATTCCAAAGACAGGCTAACTGTGGAAACATATGGTGTTTCTGTGCAGATAACCTGTACATGCAAGGGAAAGTAACAAAACTGAAAACTACTTTTTCCTCTACCTTTCTCTTTACACACTTTGCACGGGAGCCAGTGGTCGGCAACAAGGATGGTAGTAGAAAATGAGCTCATTAACTGTCCAAGCGAGAGTCAGAAGATTAGACAGAGAAGTTGGGACCACTCCACCAGCTGGGTAATTTGATATTGTCATTAGTGACCACAAATGCTTGCAATTTATCAAAATAGGCTTAAATGGGATCAAAGAGAAAGTTCATGATCTTGACTATATTAGTTATATAAATAACCTAAGGATGCTTATTTTTCTTCTAATTTTTCGCAGGCACATAGCATAAAAATCATTTATCTATTCTTCACCATAATATTGGTTCAGACTAGTATGTCCTTGAGTAGCTTCAAAGTTGATGGAATTTTAAAAAAATAAAAATTGAAATGGCATAATCCTTTAATTATAGATTATTTAAAACAAATTTATTCAACTTGAGTCTTGGTAAGAAAGGCTTAATAAGTGTTTTTTCTTCATTAATTATAATTTTGAATCTCTTTCCCCAGTCCTCCCTTGCTGTTTCAAATAGAATTTAATTTGTAAATTGTAAATATTTGATTCTATAAAAAACAAATAAAACAAGTGTATTTCCTCTCATATATATGTGTGTGTATATATGTGTGTGTGTGTATATATGTATACACACACATATATATAGTGTCATACATATATACATATATATATATGTGTGTGTGTGTGTGTGTATATATATATATATATATATATAGTGTTGGGAAGAAAACACACAAAGCACCAAAAGATCTAGCTACCACACTTATGTGATTCAATATAAATTTCAGCATAAATCTAATAGCAATTTTTGTCCTGAATTAATTTTATAACATCTAGTTGAAGGATAATTTTTCCTTAAACCATTGTAGAATTGGCTCAACACTTGATATCATTTTTTGGTTGAAATATTTCTAGATAAAACATGCTGAGATTTCATTTCTCACAAGATTAGGAGAAAAAATAAATGAAAACAACATTCTTGAGCTAGTATTCTGACCTTAGGGTGTTGTATTAGAGTATCATTAGTGAAATTAAGTTAATTTTTTTATCACATATAAAAAACAAAGGAAATAAATAAGAAAGCCCAATGGTGTTAACTGTCTTTCTATCTACCTATCTCTGTATATCTGTCTTCAGATATACAGATAAACACACTTTTTTTTCCTAAGAGTGAGATGAAATTAGAAAGATGTGGGAAACTATAAGAAATAATGTACCATATGGCAGAAGCTAAAGAGGAGACAAGTTCTCTCACCTTCAATGGTGAGACTGTTATGTGTCAACAAACCCCCAACACATATGCTTTTAACAAATGTAACACCGTATATAGACTTTTGAATATAGGAAATAAAATTTCTCTGTAATTAAGATGAGAAATAGTCATTACCCATTTGGATTCATTCCAGTTTTCACAAGGGCAAATTCCTAAACTGCCATTTTCTTTTCCCATTATAGATTCTGGCACTAGGGCAGGATATTCGGATTTTAATGCCTTAATATATTCTATGAAATATACTAGTGTACTTTACTATTTTGACCTTTTGGCACATCATATTCTGATTCAGATGGCCATTTCACTCTCTGCTCTCAAGCTCAGGGAGGCCATAAAAGAGTGAAATGAATGGATTGACTATAGCTAGTCACAATACAGAATACTGAAAAGGTCATTGTATCTCATCGACTGTGCTATTATTCATGGAATATACAGGACCTTAAATATTTGATACTATAGTCTTGTGACACAGATATCAAGAAAAAAAAAAGGAACCGAGAATCACTTCTCATGGCAAAATTGCACCATAATTCAAGAAGCAGAAATAGCAGAAGCCTAGGAAAAGGGGGAAAAAATCATTTGCACTTCTGCTCATCTCCCCTTTTTTGGTAAAACATATCTGTGAGCACATATTCTCAAAACGAAAAGAAGTCATAGAGGAAATCTCAAAATGTTAAGGAAACAGCTTGAAAATAACAGAACTCAGAAACTGAGATTTCTGGTAGTATTTTCCAAGAGTTTTTAGGTCATGTTTGCTTGTTTTCTGGAGAAGAGATGAGAGGACTACACTCAGTAGAAACAAAAGGAAATTTACTCAATTTATGGTATTAGAATAGAAAGCCCTATAGGATATTTTCTCTAGTAGAAATTTCAAAACATGTTCCTTTTCACCCAGGTATGATGGTCAGTAGCCAGAGGAGCCCCAAGTCCCCCCTTCACAGGTAGGAAGTAAGTTCCTGGGTGGTCCATTAACCAGCATGGCTTACAGAGCCATATTTATTGCTGCCAATATTTTGCTAGTTTACTTAAATAAAATAAACCATAAAAAAAGATAAAGTGAAAGTGGGTCAAACTGAACAGACACGAAGAGGCAATTCATCAAAGAAGAAATACAAATCAACAAGGAAAAATTTTGACAAAAAGCTCAATTTCACTAGTAATTCTTTGAATGGAACTTAAATGACAATTGTATCCATTTTCAACTATCAATTATTCAAGAGTAAAGGAAGATAATACCTGGTGTTTGTGGGAATGAGAAAAATGGTATTCAGATTTTCCTTAGGAATATATATTGATAGATCCTATTCGAAATGCATTTTTGTTCAAATACATTTAAAATGTACATAGCTTTAATCAGCAATGCAATTTCTGGCTTTCATCCTAAGGAATAAATTGATGATGTTTGTAATGACTTAACTCTAAGAATGTTAATCACAATGATATTAATAATAGTGGAAAATCTGAAGACAACAACAGATTAAACAAATTACATTCTATTTACATCATTTAACTCAAGGACACTAGTAAGGGTTTTGGAACATGTTCATGATGTAGTATAAGTGGAAAAAAGTAAGTAGCAACTGAATATTTTAAGTATGTTCCCAATTTTCTAAAGTGGGTGTGTATGTAAGTTGTATCAAAAATCTATTTATGATTTCCACAATGGTTAAGTCTAAGTGATTACATGATGGCATAATGGGTGATTTTGTGTGCATGTGTGCCTATGCAAGAGAAAAGTCCAGTACACTCAGCACTAAAATGTTAGTACTGGTTAATTCTGAAAGATAAAATTATAATTATGGATGATTTTTGAATGTATATATGTGACTGTGCCTGCTTTTCTGAATTTGTTCAATATTTTATAATTGATACATATTGCTTCTTTGAAAATGGAAGAAAAAGCCATTTTTTTCCCTCTAAAGAGAAGAGCCAGGAGAAATTTATTCTAATGGTGATAAATCACAAAGGAAGATCGGAATTACAGTGACTCTTCAGAGAAGCTTCCAAAGATTTCCTAAGCGAACGTCCTCACTCTTCTCCTCAATGTCATGTCTTCATCTCAGACTGCTTCCCTGGGGTGTAAGGGAAGGGGATGGGAAGATACAGATGAAAACTTTTTTTTAAAGGTAAGAGGGAAAATTACTGGTTGTTGTAAAGCTGAGATTATTAAAAATAGTTATCCTTTTAAAATTTTCTGAAGAGGAAGGTCTAGGAACCAAGAAGTGGCTTGAATGTGAGGGTTTAGTGTTTAGCAAACCAAGTGATTTATTTCTAACGGCATGAATCTCCCTTTCACAGAAACTGCATGAACATCATACCGAGCAGACCTTTCTTCCAAAAATAATCCTTCTGTACCTTACCAAGACTGTCTTGAAACTATCAGAAAATAAGCCTGCAACCCAGAAGTATGGTTTATGTCCTATCACTGTCAGGAGAAAGCTACACATTCCTTGAGATTCTTTAGTTTGTGGTGCCTTAAAGGACATTTGAGTTTGGTTAGATAAAATCATTGTGGGGCTCTTATTAATACACTTTCATCTACTACAAAGCCATGAACTGGTAGTGGAGACATTCTAGTTCATAGATTCCTCTTCAAACTATGACAACAACAGTCCTTTGCAATATGTGGCCCTATCTTGGTTTTATTTTGTGGATACCGTTACATCGTCCAAACATCGAAAAGAACTCAGTCCCACTCATTTTGCTTTAAAGATTATAACTGCATTCGCTTATATTTTTCTCTCTGTTTTTTTTCCTTCTGTCATGTTTCCACAGCGAGCCCTCACAGAAGCTGCTCACAGTTAACCTCTGATCTGTATTTGAAATTATATAGGGTGCTCCATAAAGGGCTGGGTATCTTAGAAGGCAGCAAGAAAGGGGAGAGATTTCTTTAGATTGTCATGTGGTAGAGGATTACATATCCCTAGATCAAAAGAAACATACAACCTACTTTCTGGCAATTCCCTCACACATTAGGCACTATGTTCCCAATCCTGGCAAAGATCTTTTTTCTGCTCTAGGAGGCACAGAAACCACAGAGGCATCAGACTTGAGAGATGTAATATGGACTTAAAGCTTTTTAGAATACTCAGTTTGGCCCACTATCTCTTGAATATTGTCCATCTTTGGGGGAAGGGGACAGGTGTGCATAGAGGTGAGGTTACTGAATCTCTTGCCAGCCTCACAGAATGGACACTTGGAGTCAAATATGACTTGCTTTAAAAGAAAAAAAATGTGATAGTTCTCATATATCCAAAGTTGTGATTGCATATATATACTGGCTACAGAAATCTCGGTGATACACACAATCCTCCTTAATCCTCCTTAATTCTAAGTGGAAATCTTTTTTTTTTTTGTCTTACTACATACTATTTTCCAAACCCCCCAAACAAAATGCTTTTCCATATCTAATTTCTTTGTATCTGTTGTATTCTTTGGCTTTCTCCCACTCTCTGATGAACTCACTCTTAAGAGCCATGTGAAACGTACATTTCCTTTAGGGCAATTTCTTGGCCCTTTGGGGAATAAACAAATGGTCACAGGGTTGAAGTATTTCCGTATTAAGCTGTATATGTTCAGGTCAGAACAGAAACCATGTTTTAACCATCTTGTTTCATCAGCACATACTAGGTACCAGGCACTATAGTGCTGCCTACAGGCCCAGACCAATAAAGATACTCAATCCAGCTTAAAATGTTACAAAATCAGTTATGTATTAGAATCAGATACATCTGAAATGTCATCTAGATAAATACCGTCATTTTGTAGATAAGAAAACTGAGTCACAGAAAACTTTATCGCTCAAAACAGTGAGTGATTCTTTACATAGAGCAAAGATTGTTGAACACAAATTGTGAGACCCCACCCCTAGAGTTTCTGCTGCAGTATGTCCAGGGCCTGAGAATTTGCATTTGTAACATATTCCCAGTCGAGCTGATGCTGCTGACTAAGAACCTCACAATGGGAAACACCAGCCTCATGTCACACTGATATTCATTCAGTGGCACAGCAAGACTAGGATTCCAGTCTCCTTATGGTGCCACACTGAGATTGTTGCCCATGGTTATTCATGCCAGCATGAATGATCATGACAATGACTGAAACATTTACAAATATTAAAAAGATCATGAAAGTTAATTGCTGGTTTTTAGAATTGCATTCAAGAAATGAAAAAATCTAAGGCAAAAATGAAGGTAGAAAAAGTATCCTCCCTTCTTTTAAGAATATCCTTTGGATCAGGGGAGGCTGACCAGTTTGCTTGTCTGGGGATTATAGACAGACCTTGTCCACTTCTCTCTGGCCATGTCCCTGCTGATATTAATTCGGCATCTTTTCCTTGAGATTTTTCCAAAGCTTTTGCAAAGCCCCCAAGTTTCTGTCTCCTGACCTGCTGGGGAGTGAAGCTTAGGTTTCTGACAGATTTTGTCCATTTTCCCCCCATGCACAGGATTTAGGAAAGCTATCTGTTTACTTCCTCCTAGCTGGTTCTGGGGAAGAAACAGCCGTCAGAAGGGAACACGTTTCCAACATTTATTTTATTTATTTATTTGTTAAAGATTTTATTTATTTATTTGACAGATAGAGACACAGCGAGAGAGGGAACACAAGCATGGGGAGTGGGAGAGGGAGAGGGAGAAGCAGGCCTCCTGCAGAGCAGGGAGCCCAATGCGGGGCTCAATCCCAGAACCCCGGGATCATGACCCGAGCCAAAGGCAGACGCTTAATGACTGAGCCACCCAGGTGCCCCCGTTTCTAACATTTAAAGACAACCAATACTGGTTTCAATTTCTGGGTACACCAGGGCTGAATGTTAACATATGATTACTCCCTGCCAGGCCATACAGCACAAGCTGGTATTTGATGGATCAAGGGAGTCAAAAAGCAATAATGTTTTAACACTTACATAAAACCACCTTTTGCTTAATAGGAATAAATAATGTTCCAATCATAATAATGCCACCTTCCGGCACACAGAGCTGTAGCATCTAATGAGATGGGACCTCTGGACATGAGACGGATACAATAGAATGAAGAATGCAACAGAGCAGCAGGAAAAAATAGTTCTAATCCCATGTACTGAGAAAGGAACTTGTTGAAGAAAACCACCATATAATTAAACTAATTTTTGTGTGTGTGATTCTTAAAGAAACAGATTAACCATGCTCTGAAATTAGGGACAGGTGATATGGATTTTCAAAATAGAATTTCAATAGAGTCATTCAGAGAGCCTGAAACTAAAACAAAATAAAACAACAACAAAAAAGAGAAAAGAAGAAAGAAATATATTAGCCCCTGTCTCCATGTTTCTACATTTTCTTCATACTCTTGACATGGCCATGCATCTCTCAGATTATGCAAAGGTGATCATTTATACCTCACGATGGTCTTCTTTACAATTGCTTCCCTAGCACTGAGCACTCTGTCTGGTAAACGGAATATTCTCAATAAATATTTAGAATTTATATTAAACATTGGCTATGCAGCTGAAGTTATCTTCCTAGGCTATGGAGCTCACCCCTTTCTGCAGGCTTCCTTCCCATCCAGGCTGGATGGGTCACCACATGAGCTGGGCAAGCCATTTACCTCCATCTATAAGTGAGAAAACCAAAGCTGAGGCCAATTAAAACACTCTGTTTTCCTCAGAGATTTGGAATAAGAAAAACTGAAATAATAATATATGAGCACTTTAAGATGTTTAAAGCGGTGTGTGTAATTGATTACTGGCTCAAGTATATGATTTCCTCTTTTCCCATCAAAAGTGGAGAAAGGATTCAGTGTTGCTTTCTAAATCATTGATCAATTCTTTTATTTGGCACAGGATATCATCACAGCAAGTTGGCCAGAGTTCACTAATTGCTTGATCTGTTTAGATTTTAAAAATGCTTGAACATCAGCTGTTCCCCAAATTACTTTGGTCCAGGTAGTAACTGCAGGAATGTACTACTTATATTAATATGGAGGCAAACAATGATGACTATAAAGGCCATTTTTCCTCATGTGATAAATGGCCCTCAGGAGTTTAGAACTTCATAAAAGGAGTTGGATGTATGTTCCAGGGAGGGTTTTCTTTACTTTGCAGATTGAGTTTGGCCCAAGTGGTGTCTACCCTTCTTGACGGGATTGTGCTTGAATCTGAGGATTGTGCAAATCGATACATCCACCAAAGACCATCTGATTCCTGTTCTCTTATAAGCTTAGCTACCTGAGGAAACACTCAGACTCCTCTTTTCTGAGAGCATTCTACTTGCCATTTCTCATATACCTAACAGATCACACAGTAATTTTTCTCCTCTCAAATTCACAGCCTGTTATTGTCTCATTGTCTTAAACCGAAAATAAACACAGCCGCTTTGGAGGCTGTCTATACAATATGCTCTCCCACTGCAAGCCTCCCACAGAGCAGATGAATGTTTATATGTGAGAGTTCACTTTTCCACAGGGTGGTATGAATAACATTATCACTACTCTTGGATCTTTTCAATTTGATCACTAATTCCTTTTTTCTTCATGTTTCTTTATTCTCATTTATTGAGATATAACTTTCATACAATAAAATACAGATAGTAAATATTCAGTTTGATGATTTTGACAACTGTATGTACCGTAAAGCATACATCCATAAAATGACCACACCAACCAAGATAGAATACTTCCATCAGTATTATGATGGAAAAAGGAAAGGCCCTTTGTACCGTTTTTTAGGTTAATTTGTCTAATGTTTTTCCCCATCCCACTCACAGCCCAGAGGCAACCACTTTGGGATTTCACCACGGATTAGTTTTGCCTGTTCTTGGCTCTTATATAAACAGCTACCTTGTTTGAGTTTGCGTTTGTTGCTCAACATAACATTTTCAGATTCATCCATGTTAAGTGTAGAACTAGTTGTGTTCCATTTTTTGCTTTATAGTATCTCATTCTGTGATTATATAGCAACTTGTCAGTTCATGTCTTTGTCAGTGGGCATTTGGGTTATTTACACTCGGGGACTATTATGAATAGTTCTTATAAAAGATGTTCATATACAAAACACATGTTTTCATTTCTCTTATATTTTCCTAAAAGGTGAATTGCTGGCTCATATGGTAGCCGCTTATAAGAAGCTGCTGAGCAATTTTCAAGCGATTGAATGATTCTGCACTCCCTTAGCAATGAGAGTTGAGATTTTCTGCTTTTCTATTTTGTTTTTTTAATCATTGGGAGAGGTCATTCAGAGGACATGACCTCTGGTTGACCTGCAAGCTGTAATCAGGCAGTCAGAGGCTCCTCACCAAGGTACCTTCCCCCCCCACCAAGCCCACAGCTGAATCCATTTTCAAGGATAGCCTTGAGAAAGTAATGAGTCATTGAGATCATCTGGGTGCTATACTTGACTCCGCCCAGTTAAGGCCGCTGTATAAACCCTTAAGGTTCTGGCTGGTTGGCTTGTGGATCTACTCAGCTTGTGGCTGCCCAAAACAAGTCTCCTAGGTAAGTTTCCTTGCTTATTATACCTGCTACCTACTGATTTGGAGTGGCCTTGCCTCTTTCTTGGGTCTCTCCTTGTCCACCTCCCTCCCTGTGCTCTTCCTCTCTCCTGCCTAGTGTTCTCTCCTTGGCCTCTGTGTGCGGGGGCGGTTTGTAAACCAAAATTCACGTTTTAGCCAAAGTTTCTTATAGTCATTCTTTTTTGATTACAGCCATTCTAACTGCCTGAAATCGTATTTTATTTTGGTTTTAGTTTGTATTTCCTGGATGACTAATGATGTTGAGGAATTTTCATGTGTTTATTGGTCATTCCTATATCTTTGTGAAATGTATGTTTAAGATTGCTGCACATTTTTAATTGGGTTGTATTTTTTTTGTTGATTTGTGAAGTTTTTTTTTTTTTAAATCTTATTTATTTGTGAGAAAGAGAGCAAGAGAGAGAGAGCACAAGCGGGGGTAGGGGCAGAGGGAGAGGGAGCCTGACACAGGACTCGATCCAAGGATCCTGGGATCGTGACCTGAGCTGGAGGTAGACTGAGCCACTGAGGTACTTTATGTATTCTAGATACACAACAATTTAATCCAAGCATAAAGACAATTTCACTCCTTTTAGATATTTATGAAATGTATTTCTTATTGTACTAAGACCTACAATAAAAGGTTAAGTAGAAGTAGAGTATCCTTGTCTTCTCAATTGTGAAGAAAAATTGTTGGTTGTTTCACCATTAACTATGGTATTACCTGTAAGTATCTCATAAGCACATCTTATAAGGTTAAAGAAATTATCTTTAGATGGCTGAAAGTCTTTATCATGAACGGTAATTGAATTTAGCCAAATGTCTTTTTTTCTCCATCACTTCTGAAGAGCGCATTCTCTTTTATTCTTTTAGTGTGGTGTTTTTACAGTGATTAATTTTTTTTAAAGATTTTATTAAGATTTGTTTATTTGAGAGTAGGGGGAGGGTCAGAGGGAGAGGGAGAGAAGGAATCTCAAGCGGACTCCCTGCTGGGCATGGAAACTGAGACACAATCCCATGATCCTGATATCATGACCTGAGCTGAAATCAAGTCAGATGCTTAACCAACTGAGCCACCCAGGTATGCCAAGATTTTATTTTTAAGTAATGTCCACACCCAACATGGGGAGGAACCTAGAACCTGTTCAAGAGTCACATGCTCTACCAACTGAGCCCGTCAGATGCCTCTACCTTAATTAATTTTCAAATGTTAATTCAAGTAAGCATTCCTGTGATCTTACTGATCATGATGTATTAGCTTTTCAATAATTGCTGGATTGTATTTCCTATTTAATGAGAGATATTTATCTGCAATTTTTCTAATGGTATTAAAAGTATGCTTAGATTGTTAATGAGTCAGGAACTATATCCTCAATCTCTTTTCTGAATTTGTGCAATATTCGTATTCTTTCTCACTTAAGTATTTTCTAGAATTTAACCAGTGAAGACCTCTGAGGTTTTCTTTACTACGATTTTAATTTCTTTGATAGATACAGTGATAGGCTTTTTGTTTTTTGTTTTTTTTTAGTTTTGGATAGTTACATTTTCTAAGGTATTCATTTTATCTAAATTGTCAAATTTATTGGCAAGAAGATGTTTATCTGCATATATATTTAATATCTGTAGTATTGGGTGATGGATCCTCTTTCTTGATACCTTTTTATTGATCAGTATTGTTAGGGGGTTTTTCAATGTTCATTGGTACAAAAAGCCAATTTTTACTTTGTTGACCGTCTATTGCTTGTATATTTTCTATTTCAATTATTTCTAGTCTATTTTCTTTTTTTTTTTTTTAAGATTTTATTCATTTGACAGAGAGAGACACAGCGAGAGAGGGAACACAAGCAGGGGGAGTGGGAGAGGGAGAAGCAGGCTTCCCGCCGAGCAGGGAGCCTGACGTGGGGCTCGATCCCAGGACCCCGGGATCATGACCCGAGCCGAAGGCAGACACTTAACGACTGAGCCACCCAGGCGCCCCTCTAGTCTATTTTCATTTTCTACCGTGATTTTAATTTGCCATTTATTTCCATTTTTTCCCACCTTTCTTTTCTAATATATGCTCTTAAAGGTAAAAATGTCCTTCTGGGAGCTGCTTTAGCTACCATATACAAACTTTGATATTTTCAGTCCAAAATATTTTAATTTTTGTGGGGATTTTTTTTTGTGATTTATGCATTATTTTGAAGTATTTTTGGCCAATATCCAAATGGGAATTTTCCAGGTAACTTTATTATTGATTTCAAATTCAATTTTATAGTCACTGGAGAATCACCTCTGTAAGAACATGATTTTTTGAAAAATATTGAGACTTAATGGTGTTAGGATATCCTAGTTAAGGTTCCACATGCACTGAAGGCCTACTCTGAAGTTATTGGATAACTTGAATGACTATGAATATCAGCTAGATCTAACTGGTTGACAGTGCTGTTCAAATTCTAATTTTACTTTTTTGTGTGTCTGCTCGTTGTTTGATCAGTTACTCAAAGTAATGTTAAAGTTTCCAAGTAAAGTATATTCACCTATCTCTTTAGCTTTATCAATTTTGCTTTATTGATTTTTTAAAGCTCTATTTGGTGTACCAACAATTATGATTTTTATATCTTGATGAATATTCTCCTTTACCATTATAGAATGTTCTTTATTATTTCTGATAGTATTTTTTTATCTTGATTTATTAGGCTTAGTAGCAGCATTGTACATATTCTATTTTCATGTTTTCATATTTCAAGTATGCTTATTACAAACCTCATAAAATCATTTATTGCTTTTTTATTCAGTCTGTCATTTTACTTTTATTAGGATTGGTTAGTGTCTTAAATTTAACTGTGTCAAAAATATATTAAATATTAAGTCTACCATCTTGATATGTGTTTTGTATTTGTCTCATCTGTTGTTTCCCTGTGACCCCTTTCCTTTCACCTTTTTTTAAATGAAATTTTCTTATTCCATTAACCCATCTATGGTATAAATTTCTTAGCCATTTATACTTCTGTTGCCCTATATGGTATACTTACAAATAACATATGTTTTTACTTAAACAGTTAACGGTTTTTAAAATAAAGTTGAGTGTAGATGTATTTCTCTATGAATCTATGTAACTATCCATCAATGTATTTAGCTCTAGAAAGAATGAGAGAAGTGTTTTTTACTTACCACATATATACTAGTGCTTTTCATTACTTCCTGCAGATTCAGACTTCCATCTGTTAGTATTTCCCTTGGGCCTGGAGATCCTCTTAGAGTTTCTTGAAGTATAGGTCCACTAGAGACCAATCTGTCAGATGGCATCTTTTTGAATATGCTTTCATTTTTGAAGGATGTTTTTATTCAATATGGAGGATTTTTCCAACCCAAAATTCTATATCTTAGAGATGTCATTTTTCTTATGACCCCTGCTACTTCTGAAAAGGAGTAGGTGATCATTCATATTTTTGGTAAATTCTCAGCCATTAGCTCTCAAATATTGCTAGTACCCCATTCATTCATTTTTTTCTGATACACCAAATATACATATATTAGGCACTTTGATATTGTCCCACTGATTTCTGATACTCTTATTATTTGTTTAATTTCTATTGAGCTTTCCTTGAATTCATTAATTCTTCCTCTCTGTCAAATGTGTTTTAAACACATTGAAGGAGAGATGCCTGGCTGGCTCAGTTGTTAGAGTATACGGTTTTTGATCTCGGGGTGGAAGTTCAAGCTTTACATTGGGTGTAGAGCTTACTTAAAGTTAAAAAAAAAAAAGGGGGGGGGCTACCTGGGTGGCTCAGTTGTTTATAAGCATCCAACTCCTGATTTCAGCTCAGGTCATGATCTGAGTCCTGAGATAGAGCCCTGCGTTGGGCTCTGAGCTGCTAAGCATGGGGCCTGCTTGGGATTCTCTCCTTCCTTCTCCCTCTGCCTCTTTGTGTGCTTGCTCTCCCCCCTCCCCCCTCCCCCCCCTCCCCCCTCCCCCTCCCCCCTCCCCCTCCCCCCTCCCCCTCCCCCCTCCCCCTCCCCCCTCCCCCCTCCCCCCTCCCCCCTCCCCCTCCCCCTCCCCCTCCCCCTCCCCCTCCCCCCTCCCCCTCCCCCCTCCCCCTCCCCCCTCCCCCTCCCCCCTCCCCCTTCCCCCTCCCCCTTCCCCCTCCCCCTTCCCCCTCCCCCTTCCCCCTCCCCCTTCCCCCTCTCTCCCCCCTCTCTCCCCCCCCTCCCCCCCTCCCCCTCCCCTCTCCTCCCCCCTCCCCCCTCTCTCTCTTCCCCCTTTAAGGTGTACAAAATGATGCTTTGATACACATAGATATTGTATACTGATTACTACAATAAGGTTAGTTACCACATTCATCATTTCCCATAATCATAGCTGTGTGTGTTGAGAACATTTTAATATCTACTCTCTAAGCAACTTTCAAGTATGTAATACTGTATTGTTAACTAAAGTCACCATGTTTACATTAGAGCTCTAGAACTTAATCATCATAAAACTGGAAATGTATACTCTTCGATCAACCTTTCTCCATTTCCCCAACCACCCACCCCCTGACAACTGCCACTCTACTCCATTTCTATAGGTTTGGATTTTTCAGATTCCACATAAAAGATCATACAGTATTTTTCTGACTTATTTCACTTAACATAAAGCCTTCAAGGTCTCTCTGCCTTGTCATAAAAGTCAGAATTTTTTTTCTCATGGCTGCATAATATTCCATTGCATACATATCTACCATATTTATTCATCCATTGATGAACACTTAGGTTGTTTTCATGTTTTGGCTATTTTGAATAATGCTCCAGTGAGCATGGAGGTAGAGATAGCTTTTCAGGATCTTGATTTCGTTTCCTTTGTGTACATCAGTCCTATATGGTAGATCTAGGTTTAATTTTTTGAGGAACTTCTATAGTGACTGCACTAGTTTACATTCTCACTAACTGTGCCCAATGGTTCCCTTTTATCCACATCCTTGTCAACACTGGCTATCTTTTGTCTTTTTGATAATAGCCATTCTAACGTGTTCGGTGACATCTCATTGTGATTTTGATTGGCATTTCCCTGACCAGTGATGCTGGACATCTTTTCATGTACCTGTTGGCCATTTGTATGTCGTCTTTGGAAAAATGTCTACTCAGGTCCTCTCCCCATTTTAAAATCAGATTTGTTGTAGAAGTTCCTTATGTATTAGATATTAATCCCCTCTCTGATATGTGGTTTGCAAATATTTATAGCATTTTTGGTTTTTTTAATAGTTTCCATTTCTTTTGTGATCTTTCCCACTTATTCTCACCTTGTTCACCTTTCCCAAAACTTTTAAAAACTAATTGTCCTTATAAAATTCTCACCTGATAATTCCAATAGCTGAGTCTCAAAATTATAGAACTACTTCTAATAATCATATTCTCTTTCAACCATGGGCCATGCTTTCTTGCTTTTTTGTTGTTGTTGTGTATTTTGTTTTTGTTTTGACTGTTTTTTGTAAAATAGAACTGGGACTGAAGTAAACAATATATCCAGAAAAGTTCAAGTCTCTTCTTCTGTCAGACCACAAGTGTTAATAAAACTAATAGCAGATCTGGCTTTGGGCTTGTAGCAGCTTTAGATCCTGTCAATGCTTCAAATATATTAAGGGTGGGGCTAAAACTTCCCATTTAGCAAAGCTATGGATATGAGCGGGAAGAAGGGACGTCACTTCTCATTTTAGAGCATTGTTGGGAGGTTTTCAGTTTCTGGGGAATTCTGATTGCTCCCAAGTCCTATCCTTCCCTTTTACCTCCAGCAGATATTCTCCCTTATTGTTTTGTCCCACTCTTTGCCTGACTGCTGCAGTGTTTTGCATGAGGACCTAGAGTACCACAGAATTTTTTAAAAATATTTTATTATGTTAATCACCATACATTACATCATTAGTTTTTGATATAGTGTTCCATGATTCATTGTTTGTGCATAACACCCAGTGCTCCATGCAGAATGTGCCCTATTTAATACCATCACCAAGGCTAACCCATCCTCCCACCCCCCTCCCCTCTAGAACCCTCAGTTTGTTTTTCAGAGTCCATCATCTCTCATGGCTCGTCTCCCCATCTGATTCCCCCCCTTCATTCTTCCCCTCCTGCTATCTTTTTTTTTCTTAACATATATTGCATTATTTGTTTCAGAGGTACAGATCTGTGATTCAACAGTCTTGCACAATTCATAGCGCTCACCATAGCACATAGCCTCCCCAATGTCTATCACCCAGCCACCCCATCCCTCCCACCCACCCCCACTCCAGCAACTTTCAGTTTGTTTCCTGAGATTAAGAATTCTTCATATCAGTGAGGTCATATGATACATGTATTTCTCTGATTGACTTATTTTGCTCAGCATAACACCCTCCAGTTCCATCTACGTCATTGCAAATGGCAAGATCTCATTCCTTTTGATGGCTGCTTAATATTCCATTGTGTATATATATATACACCACTTCTTTATCCATTCATCTGTCGATGGACATCTTGGCTCTTTCCACAGTTTGGCTATTGTGGACATTGCTGCTATAAACATCAGGTGCACATACCCCTTCGGATCCCTACATTGGTATCTTTGGGGTAAATACCCAGTAGTGCAATTGCTGCATCATATGGTAGCTCTATTTTCAACTGTTTGAGGAAACTCCATAGTATTTTCCAGAGTGGATATTTTACAAAACTGGGAATGTATTTTATGACCCCAATTCTACATATACTGCTTAATAAACAGTCAAATAATAAACATTATAAATGAAAAATCTTTGTGAATATCTTTAAAAATTGAGAGGTTTTGCATGTCTGTGGACTCGGTGTCTGTTTGTATCACAGACTAAATTCTAAGTATCAGCCAGTATTCTGTGATTCAGTGCCAACCTTAAACATGGATGGCATCAACATATCCATCTCCACACTGCCCTGGGGCTTCTCATGAAGTCCTTTCAAGTCCCTTCTATCTCCTAATTCCTATGAGGTTAGAAGTAGGAGGACATGATCATTCTTTGATGCTGAGACATAAGATGAAGTCACAGCAATGCCAGGTGTTTTTGTCCAAGATGGCATAGTAGTCAATCAAAAGCAGCGGAAGGAAGAAATCGCTAGAGGGCAACTAGCTTGTCCTTGTCCTGTCCTGGTGAGTCAACACCTAATCCCTACAAGATAAAATTGTCTATCCAATTTCTTAAAGGTCTCTCGAGACAGTGATGACCTGCTATGGTATTTAATAACCTTTAGATCAAAGACATTACTAATGTTTCACTAAATGCTGACAGTCTTCCTGTGGCCTCAAGACCAAGCATAGGAACAGACTTAAACTGAAGTACATTGTTAGGGCACCTGGGTGGCTCAGTCGGTTAAGTGTCTGCCTTTGGCTCAGGTCATGATCCCAGGGTCCTGGGATGGAGACCCATGTTGGACTCCCTGCTCAGTGGAGAGCCTGCTTCTCCCCCTCCCTCTGCTGCTCCCCCTGCTTGTCCTCTCTCTCTGTCAAATAAATAAAATCTCTTAAAAAAAAAAAAAAAAAAACACTAAAACCTGAAGTACATTGTCAGCTTCATAGATACTTTAGTACCTAGAAACAGTAATGATACACCTAAGCAATCCTTTCTCTTATGCTCAAATTTCCCTAAATTTGGAATTGATGTTTATGAAATATTCCTTGTACAAACTACACATTTGCCATGCTTATGAGTACTATCTACTATTAATCATTTTGCTAGTGTTTAAATATATTATCTCACATAATTTTCACTAAAACCATATATTTGGAAATCTAAATGAAATGGTTTCGTACATATATGAAAACCATATGTATGTGAAATTAAATTAGTATATATCTGATTTTATATATTAATATATAAAATCTGATATTTTCACATATTCTATATATGTGTGTGTATGTATATAATCTGATTTAATTTTCACATATTCTATAAAATGGAAGCAGAGCTATAGCTGGTTTTGTCCCCACACCTTGTGTGTGGCAGAACTAGTGCATGGCTCCATATTTGTTTGATTCCATTGCTTTTGCTATTTACTCTGTAATCACTTTCTACTCCTGCAGCAAATCATCAAACCAAATGTGGGAATAATTCTAAGACAAAGGAATCTATTATGGGCTTCCTTTAAATCACAGGCATCCCTGATAACTTAGAACTTGATTTGATGATCTATTTGATCTGCATGCTCTTTTGGGGAGAAACCTACATTGTGTTATGTGCCCTATACTATTTTTTCTTAAGATTTATTTATTTTAGAGAGCACTAGTGGGAGGGGCAGAGGGAGAGAGAATCTTAAGCAGACTCTGTGTAGGGCACAGAGCCCTACATGGGGCTCCGTCTCACAACCATGAGATCAGGACCTGAGCTGAAACCAAGGGTCCACGCTTAACCCACTAAGCCACCCAGGTGCCCCAATGTGCAACTATACTTAAGACTAAAACAGGGATGATTTTAAATAAGAAATAAACTTTGGAGCAGAGAGCAGGGTTTTGTTTCCACAGGGGTTAAAGAAAAAGGTAGAGTTGCCCTGTCTTCAAACTGTGAGATTTCATACAAAATCCGAAATTTCTATTTCCTCTTGAGAAATTGTAGGAATGGACAAAACTTGGGTCACATCCTCCTATGGCACAGAGCAACAAACGGTGTCAGAAAGGATTGGAATTTGCCAGTGTGCCATAGTCCTCACTGTTCCCTCCTTCCTTCTTTTGCTTCACATTCTTTGTCTTTGAATGCACTGAGTTTTCAGTCCTTTTAATGCAAGGACACATTACTTAACCAAAGAATGGAAGTGCTATCTGTGAACTAGCAAATAAGTCAAGGGGAACTTTCACTGGCAAAGTGGTTACCACCCTCATTTTTAAAGGATTTTACCAATAAGCAGCCACTGAAACCCCACATGTTTTGCAGTAGGCATTTTGTTGTTCATAGAATTTAGGCTATTTGGTTGCCCCATGAAGCAGCTTTCTGATTCAGTCTAGAAAAGTGGGAATTTTTGTAGTTTATCTTGCCTTTGCTGAAGTCTTATTTCAGCTTTCTGAATTTTAAGGGGAGATATCAGGCTTTTTTTAAAAAAAAGACATAAATTGTTTATGAACATTATTAACCCCATTATATCAGATCAGGACAAAAGTAGTGACAGTGTCCAAAAACATAGTAAGAAAAAACATTAGGATGCACACATAAGGATAATTTTAAATCCACTGTATACATAAATAAATATATAACATTGGGTATTATATATAATGTGTTAGATTCTACACTGGTCATATGTCATAACATAATCTTAAAAATTAAAAAAAATCCACATTATATAATTTTGATGTTGGAGATCTATCTAACTTGTAGAATTTCAGTTTGAATTTAGAAAGAAATATAGTGGGGGAGCACCTACTAAATCCTGGCCTATTAATACAGACACCCTTTTAGTTATCAAAAACAAGGCAAGGAGAAGACACTTAGGTAGAATGGCAGCAGAAAATTAGATCGGGACAAACTGTATATATGAAGCGTTATTTTTATCGTATCCTTCAGGTGGTAAGGAACCATTTACAAGCAGGGAATTAACCTGATAAAAATATGTATTTGAAAATTAGTTTGACAGTTCACTGGAGGAAAAAAAAAAAAACTCTACATGAAAGATGAATAAAAAGAGGAACAGGGGCACCTTGGTGGCTCAGTCCTTAAGCGTCTGCCTTGGGCTCATGATCCCGGACTCCTGGGATCTAGCCCCACATTGGGCTCCTTGCTCCGCGGGAAGCCTGCTTCTCAACCTCTCCCACTCCCCCTACTTGTGTTCCCTCTTTTGCTATGTCTCTCTCTATCAAATAAATATATAAATAAAAATAAATAGGAACAGCCTGGAGGTGATTATACATAATGAGGACCTCACTTAAGACTTTGTAGACAAAAGGAGCATCTAGATTCAAAACATAACTTGGAGGTGTAATCAACTAGATTGTGTGATACAATTGAAAGAAGGGTTGAGGGAGAGGGAGAAATTGTGGTGAATCCCAATCTGGACATTTTAATGAAGTGTTTTTAATTAGTTATTAGATTTATTTGTTTTCATTTTAGCTTGTGTGTGTTGGGGGGCAGTGAGGGGCAGAGAGAAAAGGAGGGTGTGAATCCTCAAGCAGCAGATTCCCTGCTGAGCATGGAGCCCAACATGGGGTTCTATCCTGGAACCCCAAGATCATGAACTGAGCTGAAATCAAGAGTCTGATGTTTTACTGACTGAGCTACTCAGGTACCCCAGGAGTGTTAGTATTTAAATGAGAAGGTGAATCCAGGAGAAAGCAGAATGTGTTTCATATATCCGGATGAGTAAGAAATTATTTAAAAATCAAAGGTAATGTGTTTTTTGAATTAGAAAAAAAATTTCCAGATTATTTTGAAAAAATATTTGGAAAAATGAGCCTTTTCTTTTGAGTGCATTTCTTTTTCTTCAACCACACATGGTCACTCAGACTTTTGTTAATCAAGTTCTTCCCTTCATCCTTCAGCTGCTGGTGCTGAGATGAGGCCTCATTATGGAAAGAATGATCAATATTCTATAGTACCTCTCACCAGAGGCTATCAAATGTAATGGTAATCAAATATTTTTGTTCTTAAAATTGCAAATCAATATTACCCGTTTTCCCCATTGTCATTTATCCATGGTTCATCAAATGTTTGGCAAGTATGATAGGTGAAGTTTATAAGATAATTCAGCCCTTTCCCCCAGATCTTTACTAAATAATTATACCATTTTATAATGTCTAAGTTAGTATTTTCTAGCTTAAAGATAATTTCAGAGACTTAACTTTCTATAGTACCCAGGATATTCATACCTATCTTCAGCTTTTGCACACAAAGTGATCACTCTGATAAGTGACCTGCCTAAATTGCTAGCTAGCAGTCAAATTAAAATTAGGAATCTTTTTTTTTTAAAGGGTAGGCATCCAGATCTTCTGACTTATTCTGATGTTTTACTATTGCCCTTACATACACAATTGGTGCTGTAGCCTTATCATGAAGCTGGACACCCACTTGGAGGTCTCTATTCCCAGTGACAACAGTCTCATCTGTAAGAATTGTATTTAGCTCTTAAGTCCCCATTCAAGATCTCTGCACTTCTAGGAAGTTGGGCTTGGGAGCTCTTTTAATTCTCTTAAATATTCTAATATGATAAACGGCACAGGCCAAATAAATCTCCGATTTCTCATTTTAATGGAAGGTAGATCAATTCCAAGTGGTAAGGCTGATTATTTTATTCAGATTCCTCGGGCAGTTTTATATCTCTAATATCTAAAATATGACCAGCCAATGTATTTAACAAACCCAGTTTGCTTTGTAAACTGAAATCTTGTACAATTTGGAGTCTATGCTCCAGGTTGGGTGGGCTATAAATTCTCAGATCTCTATTTTCATCTGATACCAAGTTGGTTAACCCTGCTGAATTTGAGTTTCTATATCAGGAAGAAAAAAAATCATTTAATATTTATTCAATAATATTTATTGGATTCCTTCTATGTGCCAGAGACTGCATGATCACTAAAAAGTGAATATGAATAGCTTTTTCATG
The DNA here is from genome assembly GCF_037043125.1 of Eumetopias jubatus. Classification (NCBI taxonomy): domain Eukaryota; kingdom Metazoa; phylum Chordata; class Mammalia; order Carnivora; family Otariidae; genus Eumetopias; species Eumetopias jubatus. The sequence continues at coordinate 31,702,323 of NW_028274808.1, forward strand.
TGGATATTGTGACTTCAAAAATAATGTGTGTAAAGTCTGTGACCCTATGCCATACTTTTTGGCTAACTAGAGAAGGCCTCATATGTGTACTTCAACAAGACCCCTCTCTAGACAACTCGGCTTCACAGCTGTGGCCAGGGCAGAGCCTGGGACATTGCAGAGAGAATTTGCATTACTGGTGCATCTTAGTGCCTCACCAGAGGGAGTGGGGCAAGCTGAGTAGAACCTAGACAGCTTTTGTTTACAGAGAAGTGACTGCTAATCAGTGATGACAGAGAGGAAACAGACAAATGCCAGTTAAAATAGAGTTAGAAGGTTGTTTTGTTTTGTTTTTAAAGTACATTTGGTAGAGCTTGCCAGAGTGTGGCAGTGGTTCTTTAATTATACAGGAAGAAATCTTTAGAAATGAAATGGCCTCAGGCTGAGTTAAAGGGAATAATTTTATAACAGCTTGTCAGGAAGTCTCTGAAAGTAAACCTTCTCTTTCATGGCTTCTGAAAAAGATAGCTTTTAAACAGGTATATATTTTTTCATGTCTGTGTGAGTGTGTGAGTGTAGGGCCAAGAACTCCTTTTTGATTAACTACAAAGAAGAGCTCTTTATTTAATGGATTAATTATAGGCTCAGGTATGTTCTTTAGTGCCATTTTTATGAAGCTGTTTCTTTTGACATGCCTTCACATCATGAATGCCTCTTAAAGGTCTGGCATTTATAAGGTATACTCCCTATTTATGAATTTTGTGGTACCTTTTTCTTCCCTTCAAATGGACTATTGAGATGATCATAGAGACTCCCTCAAGGAAACGGACTCTAAAGCATTTTCTCTTTGATAGTCTAGCTTCGGTAATATTTTAGGATGGAACTACTAGATTCTACATGGGAAAACTGTAGTATCTGCTAAGTGGAGGAGCTAGGATAGAACATCTGCTTACTTTTCAGTTTCAAGGGATATGTGGGTGATTGAAGAGTTAGCGGAAATTCCACAAAGGCTAAGGCAGGTTTTTCTTCAACTCACACATTATTTTTTGCTAGGTTCCCAAGATTGGACTCCTGGCTTTGGCCTTGTCAGTTTCTTCATGTGTTTGGGGCCCATGTGCTTTCCTTTTGCTGTTGACCTTCACCTTCCAGCATCCATCACTAGCCAAGGGGGCCCAGTAAACTTCTGCCTTGCCCAAGCTATCTAGATTGCTGTCCTGGTAATTCTTGGACCTAATTGTACAAACACTTTATTGGAACTCCCTAACATCTGACTTCTGACCAAGTGTTTCACTATTTGGATAAATCTTCATCCAGGAGGCCATCCCTGCTTTAGTTAATTATTCCCTAACAGATTAGAATGCACAGCATTAACCATCACAAGTCAATTTATTCATATTTATGGGAGCTTTAATGATGGCACATGACTCAGTTGTCAAAAGCATAATACGTAAAAACAAATACTTGGGATTGTAGATACTTTAAGAATCCTATAAAAGAATGTTACATGAAACTTGTGGATGGTGTCCTTTAAGCCACTTTGCGTAGGAGGGGATGCCTTTTCTCTTGACTCACAGGCTACTCTTTCCTTATACCCTTGTCTTTATCATAGAAACCTAAAACTATGTTCTCATCCCTTGTTGTAAGCACACCGTCCATGTTCATGTAATTGATAAGCAAACCAACAACAAAACCCATGTTTCTAAGTAGCTACAGCTCTGATGAGGATGTTACAAAAATCTGTCTTGCTTTCCTAATGACAAAGTGCTGTCACAAATTCAGCTGAGACTCACAGCAAACTTGTAGGATGGCAGGTCATGCATCAGGATTCCCATTTTTCAGATGCAAAAAATGTCCAACCATATTAAGCCACGTTTTTTGTGGCCATACAACTCTGAACTGGCAGAGCTGTTATTTCAAGTGTGTGGGCTCTAAAATATCTGGGCTTTCCATGCACCATATTGCCTCTTCAACAGAAAAACTCCTAAGATGTGTTCTCATCGTGATCTCAAATTGTGAAATCTCAAAGAGTCTTTTTCTTCCAAATATATTTTTATTATCCTCCTGATCTACTTTGTTCTTTTTGCCCTGGTACTAATAACCCGCTAATATCTTTTTTATGATATTAATCATGTGTTTTCTGTTGCATATCTTCCTTCACCCTCCTTAAGGACACGGCAATTTTTTGTTTTACTTTGGTCACGGAGTCGGGGTCAAGTGCCTACAACAAGGGTCTGCAAACAATAACTTGCAGTTGGTTTTTGCATGGCCTCTCAAAGAATTGTTTTTACATTTCTAAAATGGTTGTTTAAAAAAAGAAGAATCTGTGACAAACACCATGTGTGGCTCACAAGTCCTAAAATCTTTTCCATCTAGCTCCTTACAGAAAGTCTACTTCCTGGCCTAGAAATTTGCTCAGTACTTGGTAGGAGCTCCACGTATTGAATGAATGTGTGCATGTGTGCTGAAGTGGATCTTCTTCCACGGAGCTAATTTCTGGCAGTAACACCCATCCAAATGAGAAAAACCTGAACTCCTGGTCCCCCCCACCCCACCCCACTGTGAGCCACTGGCATCTGGCTAATACGATGGTGTTTTCGATCCTGTTGTTATTTCCATCTCCATAGCGCAGATGTAGGTTAGGCATCTCAAAATCAGGAGCTATTCATCAGCTAGTGGAGAATACTCATTGTTATTTGGGCTGTCAGTGTAATTAGCTCATCTTTGGGAAGCCTTTGCACCAAGGCTTGTTTGTTATTGGAGACTTTGCTTCATCACTACCATTCACATGCATATTAGTGTTTCAAAGAGTAGGTTGCTATTTTTTTTTTTCCTTAGGAGTTAAGGTAAAATATTCAAAATTTTCCCCCCTCCTGTCACTGCCTCGAAGACAAAGCCCCTTGGTCTGCATGTAGCTAATGGCCACTATTCCACAGAGCATTTGATAATGGTCCAGATAAGAGTGAAGAGCAGCCAAGCACAAAGTACACTGTAATAAGGTCACTAAAGCTGTAAATTACTGGTTTTCATCCTTAGATATGTCTTGCGGTGGCCTGAGAGAGTTTCGCTTCATTAAATGTGAGAAGTCGCAACTCAAGCTAAATCTCGGGAGATGTTAAATGCTGAACATATGCAATTACACCGAATGATGCTCCCCACTCGAACAGCCCAAGCTCATTTTTAAAACTGTTAACTCAATTTCTTACTCATGTTTCCTCTGTCTCCTTGTCCCCTTCCCCTAGCCCACCATGCCCTCCCTTACAAATAGCATTCAAAATACCAGCCAGGGCTCTGGCGCAGGACTGCTGGCTGTTCTTCACATCTCACTGACGATTCCCTCAGGTTTTTAGACTCAAACTCTGCCTCTGTCGTTCAGAGCAGCCTTTCCTGGCTACATTTTAATTAATTCCGTATGGTACAACGATGATAATTTGGCCCAAAATAAAAGTGAGCCTGAGTTAATGCTGTTATCATTAGAAAGATTTAATGTACAGAGGCAATTAGGAAGTTCTTCTGGAAGTATTGTGGAGTGTGGAGGGAAAAAGAAGGAACTAGTGCCAAAAAACTCATTTATCAAATTAACAAATGTGAGAACAGAAGGCCCTAGGTGAGTTCTCACCTGGGTACCTTTCTTGATTGCATCTGCTAGTGAGTTCTACCGAACATCTGCACAACCTATGTTTACATTATTATAGGGTTGGTGCTGAGACCAGACACAATCCAGAAGGGGTGAGAGGGGAGTCCTTTTCCATACCACTATGGTGATCTGCCTTGATTGAACCAAATGCCTTTTCTTACTCATGCCATCTTCCTCTGCAATATATTTTCTTTTTAGTTTTTCTTCCAAGTGGGATAATCAAAGGCTCAAGTTGTGGTGCCCTCTACACTTAGAAGTGTTCTGACCATTTCTTGGTGATGGTTCTACCCCAGGCGCTAGACTATCACATGTGGGTGTACTTGTTCTCATGATGCTCTCCTAGTTACAAAGCATCATCTTGACTCTGGGTGGGATTCGCTCTCCAAACTGTTCTCAGGGTTGTTTCTTTTATTAAAACTTAGGTATCATGTGTTTTCTCTATGGGATGTTGTTACCAACTAGTTGCCCTGGAAAATGGTTCCAATACCACTGAGAACTTATGACTGATAGCAACTGACCTATTGCCCTTCCCAGTGATATTTGCACCTTAACACTGAATAATGGTGGCAAGTCAGGTCCTTTTATGTCAGAGTATATCTTGGTTTGAAGTGGACCATTCTGGAATTCCTGGCATTTTCTAACTGATTTTTGATACATACTGCCAAATTGTTTTTAGGAATATTTAATTTGGCTATACTAACCAAATACACAGATTTCCATCATCTCCTACAGTCATTGATGGAAGATATTTTAATGGGCAAAAATACATCTTTTTAAAAAATTTCAATTTCTTTGAATCCTCTTCAGATTTTAAATTACCTTTTTTTTCCAATTTTCTGCCTATACATTTCTACACATTTCTTTTGAAGGTGTTTTAAGACAAGTATAATATATGCTGATGACACAGATCATCAGATTAAATACAGGGCATCCAGTTAAATTTAAATTTCAGATAAATAGATTTTTAGTACATGTTTCATGAGACACTTCTAAGAAAATACTTCATCTGAAATTCAAAGTTAACTGGACATCCTGTTTTGTTTTTAACTTGTTAAGTCTGGAAATTACTCATAAATCTTTATCTTTCGCCCTAATACTACTCTTGGCTTCTAGATTAAATGACTAGTTGCTTCCTCAACATTTCTACATGGAAGTCTATTAAGCATCTAAAAATTGGCATGTCCATAAAAGATCTTGATTTCACTGGCCTCTGACCTTTCCCAAGTCTGCTGTTGTTTTTCTTTTCTTATCTTTGTTAACTGTATCAGCCTGTTTCTAAGGTCAGATGTTCTAAGTGCTGTACTTTTTTCATATACATTATCTTCATATGTCCATCCACTCCATTAGCATGTCCTCCGAAATTTGCCTGAGATCCTATCACTTGTCATCATCTCCACTGTTATAACCCTGGTCCTAACCAGCTTCCATTTTTACCCAGCAGCTTCCTAACTGACTTCCTTGCAACCCTTTTTGCACCCCACCATGTACCCTAAACAGCAATGAATGTACTGGGCACTTAGAACCAAATGCAATCCTTTGCCATGAAGAAGCATCCAAACTCTCTGACCAGGGCTGACCAAGGTTTCTCAGGCTTTGCCTCACTGAACTCAACCAGTCTAGCCTTTTCCTTGCCCCCATCACAGCCCATTCATTTCTGACTCAGAGCATTTGACTTGTTTTCCCCTTTGTCTTGGATGCTATTTCCTCAGAAGCTGCCTGCTTCTGTTTATGTTTCAAAGTAAATACCACTTTCTAGAAGACACCACACCTTGCCGCTCTAATGCTTTTCCTTCCTATCACTTCTTACTAACTGAACCAAGTCCTTGGCTATTTTGTATACTTTCAGTTTAACTCCTCTCTCTACAGTATAAAGTACATAAAGCAGAGGTATTTTTTTTCTTATCCATGCTACATTCCCAGTGCTTAGGATTAGCCTAGTGAAGGGATGGCATGCAGTAATACATGCTAAATGGCTCAATGAATAAAGAACAAATGATATGTAAAGCCCTAAGCACATAGTACCTATTTGTCCTGTAGTGTAATACACAGACCTTCCGTGGGACAGTGATGCCAAGCAACTAGATACACGTCCTAGCCGATTTACATTTCTACTTTTTCAGGTGACCATTTTACCCCTTCTCCACTTTTTCCCAAAACTCACACCACCTCCTCTGTATCCCTCCTTATTAACTAATGACTTTGTTTCCTCATTGAAAAATCAAACAGAAGAGACTTTGACTACCACATACACAGATCTAGAAACACCTGCACTCCTATGCTCTGCCTCCCTATCTTTACCAGTGATGCGATATCTGTGCTTTTAACTCAAGTCAATGTCAACACTTGCACATTCTTTCTCATCTCTTTTACTGACTTGAGGATATCACTGCAGTCATTTTCCCTACTTTGTAGTATATTAAATTTTTCTACCCTACCCATCCCACAAAAATAAACTTCCGTCTTTTAAAAAAAAAGGAAGCAAAGGAAGGGAAAAAAATATTTTTATTTCATTTTTTGCCAACTTGCATGCTATTTATTCATTTGCCCACCTCTGTAGTAAATCTCCTTGGATGAGCTGCTATCTCCAATTTCTTACCTCCTATTTTTCTCTCTCTCTCTCTCTCTCTGGGTAATAATTCACAAACCATAAAATTTGCCCCCATTCTCTTAAATGCACTTGAATTAGGCTTTTGCCACCACGATGCCAACTCAGTGATCCACATGTTGCTAAATCTAATAGTCAAAGATCAATTTTCTTCTAGTTTTCCTTATCAGAAGCATTTGATCCACCAACATTGAGCACAATTATCCTTTTTTAAAAAAATTTTATTTAAAAGATTTTACTGGGGGTGGAGCAGGAGGAGCAGAGGGAGAGGGATAAGCATGTGGGGTGCCATCTCATGACCCTGAGATCATGACCTGAGCTGAAATCAAGAGTCAGATGCTTAAGTGACTGAGCCACCCAGGTGCCCCTTACCTTCCTCTTTTTGATGAACTTTCTTCACTTGGCCCGTAGGACATACATATTCTCCTGGTATTTATGACTTGTTGCTCCTTAATCTTCTTTGCTGGGTCTGTCTCTTTCTAAAAATGTCCCAATGTTGCCACATTCCCAGACTTAGTCCTTGGTCCTCATCTCTTTTTCATACTAGCATCCTTGATCTCATCAAGTCTCATGGTTTTATGTCTCTAGCACAGACTCTTCTATAAACCTCTTCAGTCATGTATCCAAGTGCTGATCTCACAACTCCATCCGATGATTAAAAGCTCAGATTCTACATGTCCAAAATGAACCCTGGCCTTTTTTTTTTTTTTTTTAAGATTTTATTTATTAGAGAGGAGCGGGGGTGGGGGGAGGGTAGGAGAAGCAGACTCCCGGCTGAGCAGGGAGACCGACGCGGGACCTGATCCCAGGACCCTGAGATCATGACCTGAGCCGAAAGCGGATGCTTAACTGATGGAGCCACCCAGGCTCCCCAAACCCTGGCCTTTCTTACCAAACATGTTTCTTTTGTAGCTTTCCCAACTCCACTGATAACCTCCCCGCACTTTTAGTTGCTCAGGTCCAATCAGGTAGAAAATTTGACATCTTTGGCTATTCCACTTCTCTTACATTTCACGTTTAACCCATCTTAGTGTTGGAATTACTTTTCTATGTATAGAATACAACCGTGTTTCCCCACTTCTCCAACTACCATTTTGTTAGCATCACACAATTACTTCTGGATTACAGCAGTAGCTCCGGTCAGGTCTCCCTGATTTCTCTTGCTCCCCTGTAATCCATTCTCAACACAGCAACTAGAGTGAAATCTAAAATATAAGTTAGATTGTTGTCATTCCTGTTCAAAGTACTGCAACGGCTCTCCATTTTAGAGTAAAAACCAAAACACGTGTAAAATCTCATAAAGAACTCGTTCCTCTACGTGTGGTTCCATCTCCTATTGCTGTCCTGCTTGCTCAGTTCATTTTTGCAGTGTTTGTCCTTAGCTCCTTTCTTAGGAGTGACCCTGCTTTAGGCCTTTTGCTCTAGTTCTCTTTGCCTGGAATACCCTCCCGCGATGCCTGCTTTGCTAACTTCCTCCTATCTCTCAAGTCTTTGCTCATGCATCACCTTCCCAATCAGGCTTATTCCATGCCTCCTTATTCTGATTCCTTTATCTTTTTCCATAGCATTTACTGACTTCTAGCATACTATATAACCTATTTATTGTTTGTGTTTGTATTTTCTATCTCTTTCCACTGCCTAGAATGCAACCTCCTTGGGGTCCTAAATCTATCTTTTGTCCTTTGATATATCCTAAGAACTTAGTGACCCCTCAGTAAATATCAGTGGATGATATGCAGTTGTTGGGTATCTGGGTTTTGGAGTCAAACAGCCTGGATTCATATCCCACCACTGCTTTTTGTAGCCAAGTGACCCTGTGGAAGCTACTTGGCATTTTGTGGTCTCCTATTATCTGGGGAAAAAAAATGGTTAATGAAGTTATCTACCCCATAGGGTCATTGTTAGAATTGAGATAACCTGTGCAAATTCCTTAGAATTGCACTGTACATACAGCAAGTTCTCCAAAAGTTTTAGTTATTACTTATTCCTTACAACAATCTTGTGAGATAAGAATTATTGCTATCTACATTATACAAGTGGAAGAAATTGAAACTTAGAAAGCTACACAATTTGATGAGAGACATAGTAAGTGGCAGAAGTGGGATACAAATTCGGTTCCATTTGACAACACATTTAAGGTTCAATCTCTCCTTACAGTCTGAAGTTTTACAAATGGAATATTATTTTCCAATTACATTTTCTAACTGTAGATATATAAGAAACTATTCATTTTTAAATATTGTATAGCCTATCACATAAGCTTTGTCCTATTTATTTCAAATTTTGTTTCAAATATTTCAAATCTCCTGTCAGAACTTATCATACGGAGGAGAAATTTCAGAAAATATTTAATAGTGGGGCACCTGGGTGCCTCAGTCAGTTAAGCATCTGCCTTGGGCTCAGGTGATCCCAGAGTCTGGGGATTGAGCCCATGTCCTGCTCCCTGCTTAGTGGGGAGTCTGCTTCTCCCTCTCCCTTTGGCCCTCCGCCCAGCTCATACCCTATCTCTGTCTCTCAAATAAATAAGATCTTAAAAAATTACTTGATAGTAGAGATAGCAAAGCAAATAGTTTACACCATTTATGGGGAAGTTTTTAATGGTCATTCTTTATTCACTGTGGACTTAAAATGTATGATCTCTATAGTGTTTAAAAGTATCCTCTTATAGTTCTGTGGGTTGTGTTTTTTATTTTTTGTTTGTTTTTTGACCAAGAATACTGGCATTTATCAATTATCTCCACATACTGTTTTATTTTTAAAGACCTTTTTTTGAGATTTATTTTGAAAGAGTGCACACAAGAGAGGGAGGGGCAGAGGGAGTGAGAGAATCCTTTTTTTTTTTTTTTTTAAGATTTTATTTATTTGACAGAGCGAGAGAGCACAAGCAGGGGGAACAGTAGAGGGAGAGGGAGAAGCAGCCTCCCTGCCAAGCAGGGAGCCCGATGCGGGGCTCGATCCCAGGACCCTGAGATCATGACCTGAGCCGAAGGCAGATGCTTAACCATCTGCCCCGGGAGTGAACGAATCCGTAAGCAGACTCCCTCTGAGTGCAGAGCCCAACACGGGGCTCGGTCCCAGGACCCCAAGATCATGACCTGAGCCAAAATCAATAGTGAGATGCTCAACTGACTGCGCCATCCAGGTGCACAGTCACAAACTATTTTAAATAACCTTGGAAGAATAAGAGATAGTAGTTACAAATACCTGCTTAATATTATTAAGGAAAGTAGTTTGTGAATTGTAGGTACCACACAAATAAAATAGATTTGAGGTGTACCTATTGGTATCATGTCTAGGATGCTTTGATGGAAACTATTTTAAGCTCATGTGCTATGTGTGAGGCAGTTTACTGCCTGTATCAGTCCTTTCTTCATTTGAAACCAAAGCTTCAGGTACCTAATAAAAAGGGCTATTGTTCCAGGGCCTCACAGGATCACACTATGTTCTGTCTTCACCTTTACTGCCAACTTTCTTTCTACTTTGGCATCTCTTCTTCCCCTTCTGAGAAGGTTGACAATTGTTTCCAAGTATCTTTTGCCCTACTTGATAACCAAGGAAATGCCATAATCCCAGTGCTGATAGCAGGTGCATTGATGGGACTTAAACTGGTTAATAAAGTGTGACCAGAATAACACATGTTTTGTGTGAGCAAAGCCATACCCCAGTTCTATCCTTATTCTTTCCTTTTATCATAAAAGCAGCGTGCCCTATATAGGGCCCTCTCCTTCAGCCTTCCTATCCAAATAAGACGAAGAGCAGAGCTACCTCCAGTGGGTGTAGATGAGGTTTACCTTGGGGAGGGGGTAAGTGTACTATGGGAGTAGAAGGGAGTGACCGAGGCAGAAGAGTAAGGAAATCCTGTTTTTCTCATGGGATTTGCTATTGCAATGTTGACTCACTTGGTCAATAAGATGTCAGTAAAAGGGGGTATGTAGTACATAGGGGAAAGCTTTGTTTTCTCTCTGCCACGACCACAGCAGTATGCCCCAGATAGGGGCAGTTTCAGCCTTGTTTCTAGAATAAAGACAAATAACAGAAGAGTTACAGCTAAAGAACAATGAGTAAAGGCATCCATGAGGTAAACCTTTGTTGTCTTAAGCCAGTGATATTTGGGAGTTGCTTGTGAACACTTGTTAAAACTGATGGATACATGTTTTCCTTCAAATCTGGATTCTCTTTCTCTACCAACTGGAGTGACCAACTGTTTAGAAAGCTGACCCAGGACATAGCCATACCAAACAAATAACATAATATGTAATAATTGTACACATATATGTTATGACTTAATCATAAACATAAAATAAGCATTTATAAAATTATATTCTGTTACATAACTTTTAAGCAAAATAGGACTAGTTAACAGTGACAGTAATAGGATTAATTCAAACAAATATTTTGTAATGTTTCTTTTTACCCTTTGTGGTGGTTTATTTTTAATGTTTTAAAAAACTTTATTGGGTATATAAATTTGTAGGCTATGTTATTTGAGATACATGAATTTATATTCTTTTTAAATATATTACATTTAATAGGAGTAATTACACAGATGTTTACCTATATTTAACTTTACAGAGGTACATATTTCTTTGCCATGTTATAGGATATTTTTATTTTCCTCATGTCTTTTCCTAGTAATATTACTTTGACTTGCCTGCAGATCTTAGAACATTTTTCTTTTATGTAGTGATAAAGCTTAGTACAGTCAACTGTACAATTCACTCTGACTTGCAGCTTTGGTTTTCTCAAGTCCAGCTTATGTGGAATCCTGGTGTCTGTCCAAAGTTAGGACATAAAGCCAAATAGCTTTTCCACAAAAGTGTCTAAGAAGCATAGAATATTTAGGATTTTACTTATTGGTAACAACAAGTTTTTAAACTTGTAGAAATCAATTTCCACCTTTCTAAAAATATGTACTTGTAGCTCCAGGCTTGTTTTGGTAAATTAGCTATTTATCAATTGTACAATTTATCAATTGTACTTATAAATTTACTCTCTATGTCTAATATGCCATCATTTAAAAAATGTTGAGTGTCCTCTTAAACTTTTGTTTCTCAAGGAAAATGTTTTTGTTTGTTTTTAAGATTTTATTTATTTGACAGAGAGAGCCAGATAGTACAAGAAGCCGGGGGGGGGGGGGGGGCAGAAGGAGGAGAATCAGGCCCCTGTATGAGCAGGACCCTGGGATCCTGCAAGGATCATGACCTGAGCGGAAGGCAGATGCTTAACCAATTGAGCCACCCACGCACCCCAAGGAAAATGGTTTTAAAGCACAGAGTAACCTGAACTTGTAAAGTCAAATTAGTTTTTGTAAAGAGACGGAAAATGTCCTGTTTAACTGCACTGCCCTTTTCTGAGGACATTTTTTGAGTTCTAAATAATCTTATTTCCAATGATAAGTCAATTTATTATAGTATGTTTTGGTCTCATTCTACATGTGATATTGAAGAACTCAAATACAATCAGTCCATCTTTTTCTAGTCTCTTTATGCCTCATCAAGGATTACCAAGTAGTTAAAAAAATTTATAAAATTTCTGTCCTACTGTAATTTGCTTCATTTTCATCCTCAATGCATTTTCAAATTAGCGAAAGTCCTTTTCCTTCTCCCACACTTTAAGGATATGATTTTCTCAAGGGCTGACATTTTAGCATCATTTCTATGGCTGGCTATCTTGTCAGCACATGTCTAAGGTTCTATCCTTAGACACATTAAGTGCTTCTCTGAGAAGTGCTTCCGCATATTTTAAGAAGCCTGATAAGTGACCAAAAACTTTAGGACAGAGGCATCATATCAGGCATAAAATAATAACCCCCTTTGTAGCAGTGTTGAGTGCAGGATATTTGGCAGATCTTTTCTCTTCTTGGGCAAGACATCATAACCTGAATGGAATTTGCCAAAATTTGTTTGCCAAATTTGGCAAAATTACACATGCCTGTCCAATATGAGGATAGATAAGCACAGTCTAGTTTGTATTGGACAGGATATCAACAATCTTCTGAGGCTTTACTAAAATCTTCATAGACATCAAGTTGTATTTGAAACCCCATTTTCAAAGCAAATTACTCAAGAGCTAGAGAACATTTGTGACCGTGCTATGATTCAGGTTTTTGTTGATACACTGTTTTAACCATGATGGCTGGTAAGTTCTGACAAATCCATCTCCACACTGTAAGGGGCTAACAACTATCAGAATTCCCTCTGTTTTGTCCATATTTTAGTTGCCATATCTGCATTAGGAGTTGTCACTTCAGTGTTTCATTGAGAAATCCAGGGAATGATCAGACTGTACATGTGTATTCCTGTGATATGCCTGGGCTAATCCCATGACTGGTGGTGTCAAATGAGCATTGGTTTTACTTGGGAAGTTGAGAAAAAGTTACTGATTTAAGACCTACTGGCCTATCCCATACCTAACTTATGAGATTCTTATTTGCTTTCACTTGCCTTTCTCCATGCTCAATCTAAAATTCTCTTTTGGCATATTGGCAGGATGTTTTTGTTTTTTGTTCTTTTTTTTTTTTTCCTCTTCTGAATCCTTCCACTGATCATTAAATTACACAGCTCGATAGCTCTCTTTTTGGTGAGTTGGGGTCATGCTAGTGTTGATATTGTCTTCATTCTCTTTTTCATTCTCTGACCTCTTGGAAAGCCTAGTCATAATATTTATGATGTTAAAAATTAAACTAGCACCATCTGGATAAAAAACAGAATAGTTTGTCCTCAGGCATTGTCAAAGATGGACAGTTAATTTCCATGATTACAACTTCCTTAGGCTGTACACTTACATCACTCGATTGACACAACAATGGGCGATACATTATGGCGATCTACAAATCACGACTGCCAATATTAGCAGTCAGGAAAATCGGTGACGGCAATACAGGTGAGCAATCTGTGCCATATTCATTTAACACTAAAAAGTGTTGCTTTCACTATTTCTTGGAGTGTCCAATGAGTTTTTCTGTTTTCTCCCCAAACTTCTTACACCCATCTCTGAATACCAGGATTCCTTGCTGAACTTTCAGTGCTGGGACAGACTCAAGCAAGCTGGGAAGGTTGGCTACCCTACCAAAGCTCTCAGACTATGGCCTTATTGCTAGGACAGTGCCTCTTTGGTCATGTTTGGCTTCATTTTCTGGAGCTCAGGACCTCAGAGTTCCCGAATCCCATGGGTTCCTTTTTCTGGATGGGTCCACATGAAGTGTTGCCACCCTTATCCTACTACACCCAAGAATGTTGCCTATTTCAGAGCACGCCATCCTAAAACATTTCATTTCCTCAACTTCTTGGTGTACTCTCATTCATGGAGTTTTAGAAGGGTTATATTCCTGGACCCTTTTAATAAATGTGAAAAGAAATTTGTCAAGGGGATTTAAAATACCAGGATTTGTTTTAGTGGCTTGTTTTGTTTGGTTTTCTCTTTCTCTAAGAGCCTGCTTAAGTTCCAGAGGAGCCATTTTGGATGTAGAAGGAATGTCTTATTTGCTTGGAGTCCTGTCATTTCAGTGCTTTGGTCTGGTTTTGAAATTTCTATAACTCATTCCTATCTTGGAATACCTGCCATAATTTATGATGCTGTTTCTTTGATTATGGGACTTCTCCAGAGAGAAAGACTGGTGGTAGTGGTGAGGGTCAGGGGAGGGTATTGAGACCTATCTATAAATGTTGTGAAAAAAACAGGAGGATGTAATACCCAAAGTCTGGCTGTTCATCTCTTAAATAGAAATTTTCATCCCTCTCTCCAGAGAGGGAAACACTAGCACTTGTGTGCTTGTCAGGTTTGGAATGAAATCACTAACTGTTTAATTTTATAGAAAGTTAAAAGAAAGCAATTTCTTCATGGAACTCTAATAGGACTTTTCAGGACCTTGACCTCCAATGAAGTTAAAACATCCCATTTGTATACTAGTATCAGATATTGAAGTCCATAGACCCCCCCCATGTAATACCCAAAGTGGAAAACATGTTGGGAAAATGTAGATAACTAAGGGGAAACTTCCACGAAGCAACTAAGAGACGTAATTAAATGGAATTATAAAAGCTTAAAAAACTACATATTCTAATTTTATTAGCTATTTTATGATTAGCAATTTTAGCTGCAATTAGTTTCTCTTTGAAATAGGCATTTTTTTTTTTTTTTACTATGTACAGGCTCTGAAATGTTAATAATGAATTCTTTGATTTTACTATTTTGACCTTTTACTACATTAAAATTTCTTTTGATATATTTCCAAAGACACTGATTCCTTATTATTAAAACCATACTGGCACCCTGTGTTCCTTTGGATAGATATTCTGTTCAGGCGGAAGAATTGTGCAGGATAAATGCACTGCATTAGCAGTAGAAATAACTTGCATTCAGATTTCAACACCTGTGCTTGTTGGAGAGCCCAGATGCCTGATTCCTCATATCCTTGAAGAGAACATGCTGGGCTCTGGGATGAGAGGCTCCCATGTCTCTCATTCTACAACAACCTTCTTTCCTTCTGTTCCTGGCTTCTGAGAAGCATCTTCCCGCAATTCTCCTGCCTTTCTTCCTTACTCTTCTCTTATTTTCCTTCTCTTATTTCTCTCCTCCTCTACTTCCTGGCTCAATCATATTCTTTTCTGCTCAAGAAAAGATTTTCTTGTTTCTGAATGTGTAGTAGAAGCTGGAACAGGGTATATTAGAATATGGAAAAAGGGGAGAGAGTTGTAAAAGAATATACCTTCATTTAGGAGAGCCAAGGCTGAGGGAAATTGTTCTGGGCAACTATAATTGAATCGAATGAGAGGTATCTTCCCCTTCTTCCTTCTGCTCCTTAAACCTGTTAACATCGATGGGTTACTCTGATACCCTTGGGGAAAAAAAAAAAAAAGTAAAGGGCAGATTCTGTATAAGTGAACAATCATGTTGCAACTATGCAGCAATTTTTAGTTCACTCTAAATTAATGTATTCTTAGAAATCTTTCAGTGAGTAACTCCTATTGTATGTGTTTCAAAGAAACTGGGTATAGAAAATGTTGTTATTTTACACAAATTAACTTATCCCTTATCCTAAAATAGAATATGCTATCTTAATTGCATTCTAACTAACCATGACTGCTGGAGGTAAGGTGTTACCATGATGTTCGGGCTGGCCAAGATCCTGTGTATCTCTTCTTGGAGCTCCTTGGAAAATTCTGTTTAATATCTTGTAGCAAAATTGTTCCTGTCTCTTGAAACATTTTCTTGACAAATGTTGAATACTACTTTGCCTTCCCCCACCCCCAGCATTTTTAGTACTACTTTACCCTTTTGAACCAAACTTTGTCAGGGTATTTCTTTTTCCACTCGCAGAAGTTCAAAAAAGAGGAAAAATGAAATAAGTATAAGCACCTGAGAAATTAAAAATTGTGTCTAAGCTCAATGAATATTATAAAAAAAAAAAACAGAAAAGGCAAAGGTAAACAGTGAAAATCCCACGCGTGGAGTCCTGTTGACTTCAGTAAAAGTTACCCAAAGAATGTCTATTTCAGAAGGAGAACAAAGCTGGATAACTTAATCTTTAAAAATAACCATAAATAAGGACTGTAAAATAATCATAGAATATAAAAGGTGTTAAACATACAGAAAACATTTCAATTAACAGAAAATATTAAAATCTTAGGAAGAAAATAATACTGGTAAATATTGGTAATAATCTTATTAGACACTTCATATGAAATGTGTGCTTTCGGGTGCTTAATTTGTAGTTCTGAATGTTTGCTGATTCTTTTTGATGTAAAGTCATTTAAACACTGCTAATGTTTGAGTGCCTGTTTAGGTTACTTGCATCTGTGATATGTGTGGGGATGAAAAAAGGAAACATTAACTATTTTGTTGTAGTTGTGTTTTCATCACTCAAAGTCCATTTGGGGAAAAATAGCCAGATATAAAAGCAATATGTGATTATTAACAAGCATGTAGTAGTTCCAATAAATGATGCCAAAATTCAGGTAAAAGTGAGAGCTTTAAGTTGGAATGATTATGAAAAGAATTTCAGCCAGATTTGGAAAGATAGGTGCAATTCTATTAAATACTAAGGAGAAAGAATCAAGTTATGTGGGGGATAAACATACAAATGAATAAAACACCTCTTTAAGGAAGGAATTTGTATGCAAAAGAGGGTAGATGTCAAGGAGAAAATGGAAGGTAAAGAAAAATGATTTTAATGAAAATAACATCTTCTGATATATCCCAACTCACAAGCTTTCTTTTGAATGAAGCTCTATGCTCATAAGGAAAAAGAATTAAAATTTGAATTTCATGGGGTTCCTGGGTGGCTCAGTTGGCTAACTTTTGATTTAGGTTCAGGTCATGATCTCAGGATTGTGGGATGGAGCCGCGAATCAGGCTCTGCGCTGAGTATGGAGCCTCCTTAGAATTCTCTCTTGGGGCACCTGGGTGGCTCAGTCAGTTAAGCATCTGCCTTTGGCTCAGATCATGATCCCAGGGTTCCTGGATTAAGCTCTGATGTCAGGCTCCCGGCTCAGCAAGGAGTCTGCTTCTCCCTCTTCCTCTGCCTCTCTCCCTGGTTCATGCTCACATGCTCTCTCGTGCTCTCTCTCTTTCTCTCAAATAAAATCTTAAAAAAATTCTCTCTCCCTCTGCCCATTCCCCCTGCCCCCCACTGCACACAGGCTTTCTCTCTTAAAAACAAAACAAAACAAATTTCATAGCTTTTCATATTTGAATCTTAAAACATACTAATTTTGTAGAAACTTCTACCAGCTTCACATTTTAGGGTGGGTAGATATCCTGTTGGTTTAGAATTGTTCAGATTGGGAAAACTTCATCATTGATCATACCACTAGGGAGCTAGGGCTGGATATTTCCACTGGAACTTCTTTTAATATAAGTAACTTACCTTGCTGCGATGTCATTACCATGTACCACTTTGAGTGTATTTAAAAGAAGACCTGCTGATGACCTATAGAGGATGCATTTTGAGGTTATTCTTTCTGTCCTGGGGGTTACTTTGCTCATCAATGATTTTGCTTTTCTTCAATTTGTCATTGTGACCAAGGCATTGGTGAGATAACTAAATCAGGTTAAATGGCATAATCTATGAAATAACAGTGAGAATTGGAGAAAAGTTAATTGACAAAAGTAAGGCTCAAACTGGAAAATGTGGCCTTTTACAATGTACTCTAAGGGACTAAACTTGAGACAAATTGACTGTTGCTTTGACTAGAAATTGAGTCTGGGTCAGCTATTTGATGGTCTCTCAGCTCAACAGTAAGACCCCAGAACAACTGACTTTGACATATTAAGCTTAACTTTATTTACTTTCATTCTAACATATATTAAATTTTTAATGTGTTACATACTATGCTAGGTTCTGGAAATACTAAATTTAATAAGATGGTTATTTTTAAGGAAGAATTTAGTTAAATAAGGATAAATACATAAAAAGAATTCCAGATTCTAAATTCAAAAATAGTATTTTCAAGGTGTGCACAGAGAAGATGATTCTGCTGGTAGCAGGAAAATGGAGGCTTCAGAGGCTGAATATATATTATGAACCTTGAAGTTTTCCAAATGAAGAAAAAGGAAGGAAATCTCATTCTAGCTGGCTTTAATAGCATGAGGAAAGACCTGGCGTGTCAATGAGGTTTCACACAAATGGGGTAGACATAAGAGGGTAAGAAGAAGAAAATATGAGGAAGAATTGGGGAAAATTGTGAAAGCACTTGTAAAACACTAAGGCTTAGGAATTTAAAAAGTTACTTTTTCAAGAATTAGAAGCCAGTGAAGGGCTGTGGATGAGAAGATAATCTGTGCCTTAGAAAGTTCTGGAAATAGTGTTGAATAATTAAAAGAATCTCAGAGCAAATCAGTAGAAATAAAGGGAACATGAAAAGAAGGCATAACTAAATTTGGAATTAAAAAGATTTGGTAACATAGATGGGCAACTGGTACATTTGGTATAATTTGATGGATATTAATTTTGGCTGTGATAATTACATATCCCACAGACTATTTGGGTGGAAATGATCCTTTCATATCTGGGTAAAGAGATGGAGAGATTGGAACCAGAGATTTACATTCAGGAATCATAAGAACATAGGATATTACTGAAATTTTGCTAATGATATCACCCAAAACTGTCAATGAAGCAACAAGAAAACTGAGCATAGACAAAATCCTCAAAAGTAACTTTTTTTTTTTTTGGCCTGTCAAAATTTTGCTTGTCTTAAGTGTGAGAGGTTGAGAATTACGTTGTTGTTGTTGTTTAAGATTTTATTTATGAGAGAGAGAGAGAGAGAGAGAGAGAGAGAGAGAGAGAGAGAGAAAGCACGTAGGAGCAGGGAGTAGAAGGAGAAGCAGACTTCCCACTGAGCATAGAGCCCAACAAGGGGCTCGATCCCAGAACCCTGAGTTCATGACCTGAGCCCAAGGTAGACACTTAACTGAGCCATCCAGGTACCCCGAGAGGTTGAGAATTTAAACAGAACTCTGGAGGCACCTGGCTGGCTCAGAGGAGCATGTGACTCTTGATCTCTGGGTTGTGAGTTTGAGCCCCACCCTGGGTACAGAGATTACTTAAAACTTAAAAATAAACAAAAACAAACCAAACTTAAGTAGAACTCTGTTTAAAATCAAGGAGACAGGGCCTTAGTAAACACCCAGGAAGGGTCTCTGTTAGGAATTCCCTGAAGGGCAGAAACCTAGAAGTGTGACTGATTCAGATAAAAATGGAATGAGCATTTTAAAATTCAAAAACCAGATTCAAATCAGCACAGGCCCAGGTGGAATTTAGGTGATATACCCTCCACTGTAACTGCCCAGCAGTAGATAAGGTATCTTGAAGGAGATATCATCACCTCTAGTCTTGGCAAAATATTCTTAGAAAATACCTGGAATTGAGTCAAAAATCACTAGGCTTATCAATAAAAAAAAATAGACAATAGAATCAGATTTATAAATGTCCCAGTTTTGGAGTTATCCGACATTGACTTTAAAATAACAGATTAGAAATAATCAACTCAGAATGATATATTAACAACAAATGGTAAGATGGTAGCTTTCACCAGAGAAATAGAATCTGTAAGAATGTAATTGGTATCCCAGATCTAATAAAAACAATAGCTGAAATTATAAATTAAATGCATGAATTTAAAAACAAATTGGACAAAGTAAAAGAAATTAATAAAATGGAGTATGTTGAGAATATCCAGGATGAAGCAGAGAAAGCCCACTCCCTATTCCCCTTTAAAAAAAAATTACATATAATGTATTTGTTTCAGAGGTACAAAAAAAAGATTAAATATACATGTATATGTAAATGTGTATGTATATATATAATGTATTTAACAAAGGAGCAATGTTAGACATGGGGTCATCGAATATACATGAAATTGAAGTGCCAAAGGAACAAAGAGTAAGAATAGGACAAATTATACTGAAGAGCTAGTGGCCTATACTTTTCTGAAACTGAAGAAAAACTTTGAAACAGACCAAAAGCACTAATATCCCCAAGCTAGATATATACAATGCAAATTTTATGAGGCACATCAGAAGAAAATGAAAAGGAAAAAAAAAATTTAAATGGTCCAAAAAAAAATTCTCTTTAGCAGGTAATTGAAAGATGGACAACCTACTTCTCAGCAAAATATGGAAGGCAGAAGACAATAGAGTGAGATCTTTAAAGTACTGAAATAAACTAACCACTGACCTACATATCTATGCCCAGTGGAAATATTTTTCATAATTCAAAGAAAAGTAAAGACATTAAAAAAACCAACCTGAGAGAATTCATTGCTGTAAAAGCCACACTAAGAAAAATACTAAAGAGATTTGATTAGGCAGTAAGGGAAGTACCTGAGTTAGAACTAGAAAAATGCAAAAAACAGAGAGCAATGGAAATAGGATAAATGTAAATAATTCCAGATAAAGTCATTGTATTAATGATACAAAACAGTAATCTGTCTTGGTGGGGTTTGAAATGTATATACAATTAAAATGTAATATAACAATAATACAAAAAGATGGAAAATTATAAATGGAGTTAAAATGGTCCAAGATCCTGGCATTGTCTAGGAAGTGATAGAATCTTAATTTATATTAACTTGCAATAAATCAAATGTGCAGTTTTAAACTCATAGTTAAAAGATATATAATTAACAAGCTGGTACAGAGGAAAACTGCGTAATTGAAAAGATTAACTCAAAAGAAGGCAGGAAAGGAGAGCAAAGGGAAACAAGACAAAAGGGAAGACTGTAGATACATGTCCATATATATCACTAATTGTAGTAAATGCAAATGAATTAAACACTATAATTCTCAATGACAAAGATGTCATACTGAAAATACCCTAGCTAGAATGTGAATTGGTACAATCACTTTGGAAAACCACTTGTCAGTGTCTGCTAGAGCTTAACATAGGCAAAACTGTCAGTGATTCTACTGCTAAGTCTATACTTTCAGAAATGTACATCTATGCACAAAAGGATCTGCTATAACGTATATAACCATACTGTTTATAATTACCCTCAAACTGACAAAAACCTAAATTTTTATCAGTAGAATAGTTACATAATACTATTGTATACTCATACAATGGACTACTACACAGCAATAAGCGTGAATGAGCTACTTACTGCATACATCATGAAATCTAAGTACAACCTGGAAAAAAATATTGCAGACACAAGAGCATCTACAACATGGTTCAACTTACACAAAATTTAAAAGCAGGCAAAACTAATCCATAATCGAAGTCAAGATATTAAGTGACTGGGGGAAAGGGCCTGGACTTTTTTTTTTTTTTTTAAATTTTTATTTATTTGACAGAGAGAGACACAGTGAGAGAGGGAACACAAGCAGGGAGAGTGGGAGAGGGAGAAGCAGGCTTCCCGCAGAGCAGGGAGCCCGACGCAGGGCTCGATCCCAGGACCCTGGGATCATGACCTGAGCTGAAGGCAGACGCTTAACGACTGAGCCACCCATGTGCCCTGGACTCATCTTCTTGAATCTTTGTTCTGAATACAACAGTGGGTTCATTTTGTGAAAATTGATTGAATTAGTTATACACTAGGGGTTATATTTCAATAAATTATTTCCTTAACAAATGTCAAGCCTTGTTTAGTAATTCCTAATAGTTCCTATTAATTTCTGAGTGGGGTTAGAGCCTAGGGAAGGTGGGTCTGGGCATCGAGGCGGTATTAATCTTTGAGGGATGATCTTAATTCTAGCATGTCTGCTGGAAATGTCAGATTTCTAGAGTCATTAAGTGTATTTGGAGTTTATGTGACTTGAAGATATTGATAACTGTTAGTCACTGAGTTGGACATTGTAAGTAGATCCTTTTAGGGAATTTGCAAGCAATCCTTTATATTGATTGCAAAGTACTGTGAGAAGAAAAATGAGAGCCCTATATAAAGTAACATTGAACAGTGGGACAGCATGGACACTGCTTCCTGGTTTATATCTAATTAAACTGATAGAGCTATGGAAGTTACTCCAAGCCTATTGCCACTTGTCAGTTGGGTGTTCAACAAGATGATTTTCGGTGTGAGTGCTGAGATCTGCGAGAATACTCCATGTTTCCAGGAAACCCTTGGGATAAAGTGCCTTCCCTGCCTTTTTTTTTTAAATAACCAATTAATACTTCCCCAAAACTGAAGTTTGACTCCTCTTAGCTTAGAGAAGGCTACCCTGGTCGATATTGTGGCCTCTTTAAAGTCTGAGTTGTTAATTTTATTCAGGCCAATAAATGTAGTAAGTTCCTTCAGCCCAACCCTGCCCTTGTGGGACAGATTAATAAAGGTGAAAAGTGAGTCACATAAGTGGTTCATTGATTCTTTCAGAAGCCATCAAAATACTCTGTCCCCTAGGGAAATCATAGTGACAAAATTTGGCTACACTGTACAGCCCATTGGGGATACACTTGTGAATGCAGTGCAGGAGGGTTGATAACTCCTGTCTTCTCCAGATTCCAGCTAAATGCCTCCATTTAAAAAAAAAAAGTTTTGACTGAATTATTTTTAGCATTCAACCTTAAAGGGGCATTTGTGGTTGAGCAGGGTGGTTGGGCCATGCAGGAGTGGTGGGACATGGGAAGAAAAGACAGTCATACAGTTCATTACGTCAAGTGTCAAGGTCTGTGGTTTCAGGCAAAGCAGTTTCTTTGCATTGTTTAAGGACCCTAAAGACAGACCTAAATGTAAGTCAACATTATTCATCACATAAAACAAACTTCCTCACAAATGACAATGAGGATGAGATCAAATGAATTTTGCCTGATTCCTCCGGGGGGGAGGGGGAATGATTTTTTTTCCTTCCATGCAGAAAAAAATTCACCTCTTCCCATGTTTCCTTTGACTCCCACTCCATACTTCTGACACTTCAGATGCCAATCCCAAATCCAGGTTGTCACCTGTACTTATGACCACCAGCTGGCTATAAATCAAAGGTTTGTTTGACCTCCTAAGGTTGCATTAACTTGACAGAAAGGCTCACAGAAGTCAGGAAAACTGTTTATTTAATAGATTACCAGGTTATTATAAAAAGCTAGACCTCGGGAACAAACAGATGGAACTGTTTGGAACTCTCTAATCACATGGTTGGTTCCCCAGGCTACCAGCCACCATACTTAAAGGCTTTCCAAAAGTCACTGCACTGATGTACTCAGGTGTGGTTGAAAGGGACTTGTTATGAATAAAACACTTTACAGCTCTTATCGCTTAGGGATTTCCAAGGATGGAATGGAAATAAGATCAAATAAAAATTTCTTATTGTAAATCACAAAATGCACACAACCACCCCCAACCCCCAATAATATAAGTAGATGCACAGACATACAAAACCGGAACAAGACACTAGACTTCCATTAACAATAATTTTGATAACCGGAAACTTAAAAAGCTCTATATTCAATGCAGAAAGTGTCTATTAGGTCTGATTATTCTCTTCATTCTCAGAACCCATTCAATGCATATGGGTCTTTTATAAACTACTGCTTTATCTTTCAAAGAACTCGCAGCACTAATTACTTGGTAATTACCAACTATTTCATAGTTACATTGGAGTCCTAAAATAATAATTACTATTAACATATTGCATTCATTTCCTGAGGAGCCCCCTGTGCATGCACATTTTATTAACAGAACCGGCATGATTGCTACTTTGCTTATATGTTTTATTTATTTCCATATAGGTTTGATTCCATTGCAGTTTCTCATTTTTGCCTGTTGTATAATTCATGATTTGTACAATACTCTAGTAGGTATATGACACCCTCATTTTATTAGCTACACTATAATTTCTACAACCATGTAAAAATGAAGTTTGGTCTTGGAAAGTTTATTTATTACTTTTTGACATAAAACACATTTCTTCAAGACATTGAATTTGCATCCATGTTTTGAAGTTTCTTTTAACCTCCTTGGATCTCAAAGAACATTTTATTTATTTTTATTAAGATTTTGAGAGAGAGTGCATGCATGAGTAGGGGGAGGGGCAGAAGGAGAAGCAGACTCCCCACAGAACCAGAGACCGGTCTGGATCCCAGGAACCTGAAATCATGACCTGAATGGAAGTCAGCTGCTTAACCGATTGAGCCACCCAGGCACCCTACATTTTAAAAAGCCAAACAGCTGCACTAATTGCTGGAGTTTCCTAAGTCCTATCGGTACCTAACAAGAATTTAGAAAATAATTCTATAGCAGCTGCAGTGGGGAGCATAGTCTAAAATTTCAATCAGATGGAATTTGATGTCCTGGCATTGGAAATACAGTCACACTTAATGAATTTATTTATGACATTTAGTCAGAATTGGTATCATTTTGGACAATTTTATCAATTAGGATGCAAAGGAATTTATTTGTCCAATAGTAGCTCAATTGAAATCAATTTCAAAAGGTTAAACATAGGGATTCTCAAATTATTTTAGGTTTTAGAGAAATTGTTCTCAAAAGATTTGGGCAGAATTCAAGTTAAGATGTTACTGTGACTATAAAATATCTGAACCTAATTTTAAACAGTATCTGCTCTTTTTAAAATTAACCTTCTCAATTTGTATTGAGCCTGCCACTACCTGCCAGGCAGGTATGTGCTAAACTATAAAGATAATCTGAACAGGGGTCAGGAGTAAAGAACACAGATTATGAGAGTAATGCTTCTAAAATAGCCAGATGGGTTTTGATAGAAGCATAGTCTGTTGGAAGGGGGATATTGGACAGAAGGTTGGGAAGAGAGCTTACAGCCAGAATGTGGGGTGCATTGAATGTTAGGCTAAGGAATTCATTTGGATCAATAATCAATGTTATCAGCTTCCACCCGGACTATTGGTCTAGCTTCCTAACTGATATCCTTGTTTCCGGGCTTATCTAACACCTATCCATCAGAGCAAGAGTAGTTTTCCGAATTGCAAATCTGTTCAAATCATTCTATTATATACCTTTCTATGGTTTCTCATTCCTTTCAGGAGAAAATCCAAACTCCTGAGTTAATCACGCAAGACCATTCATGATATATCACCTGATTTCTCCCACAGCTCACTTCATTTATCCCTACCGGATCTGTTAGTTTCTTAAGTTTCTTAAGAGCATGGTACTGCCTTGCTTTACAATAAAGCCCTCTCTGCCAAAAAGGTCTTCCTAATGGGATTTTCACCTACCTTTCCTCTCTAAATGGAACATATAGAGCATTTTCTTTTGGATGTCCACTCCCTGCAATGACAGTGTAGCTTAGATCTTTCTCCCCTGTGTTATTGTAGAATCATGGAATTATTTCTGTTTTGACAGTTATATTATTTCCCAATTGCCCCCTTGATTACAGGTTTTCCCCTTTAGACTGTGACCTCCCTGAGGGCAGGGGTTTTGACTCTTCTTTTTATCTAGCAGTCTTACAATGAATGTTCAAATGTCTGTTGAATAAATGGATGCTTAAGCCAGTGTGTGGCATGATTTGGGCTATGCTTTAGAGCTAATATAACAGCAGTGAGAATGGATTAGGGGAGAAGAAAGAATACTGAAATGTGGTGAGCAGGCAATGACACAGACATTTTGGTCTTACCAGTAATAATTACTATGTCACCATATAGACTCTACTGCATGGATTTCTTTTCCTCTTAGGACTCCAGCTGCTACCTACAGTTAGATGACTTCTAAATCAATATTTTCAGTCTTGATATATCCCCTAAATATCAGTGAGGAACTGAAAAGGAGAAATATGGTGTTTTGATACGTATAGATCTGCATTCTTAGTGTGACTCTGGCCTTCAACATTACTTTTGCATTAGTCTTAACTGAAATATTTTAAAAATCAGATCATTGGTCCTGAAAGAATAATTCTTGTCATGAAGATTTAAAAGTTACAAATTAGAGGCACCAGCGTGGCTCAGTAGGTTAAGCGTCAGACTCTTGATTTCAGCTCAGGTTATGATCTCAGGGTTGTAAGATTGAGCCCTGTGGATGTGGAACCTGCTTCAGAGTCTCTCTCTCTCCATCTTCCTCTTCCCCTCCCCACTCCCTCTCTAAAAAAAAAAAAATGCAAATTAGGTAACGTTTACAGCAGGGTAACATTTGGTGTCTGGTAGGTTTTCATGGATTGCAGTCATTTCCATTTGCTCACTGGAGTGTGCCACCTAGCTACCACACAGGTATATATTTGAGATTCAGTTTGCCATATCTTCCCCCATTTTGGATGCTTCTCATCTGGTTTTCTTTTTAGAATAATGGCAATTCTAGCCCCTAGTCTTATAAGGCATATATCTAGTGGTCACTCAAGACTTCTTGTCCACCAACTGCTTGCATGCAAATGGCAACAAAACCCTTTTGTACTAACACCTAATAGCTCTTGAATGTCTAATATCCCACTCATGCTCTTTAGTCAGATTCCTCCTTTATCTCCTGGTAGTATTGTTCTGTCCACTCTGTTTGTCCTTCCAATCTTAGAGTCCCAAGAGTGATTCTTCTAAAGTGCAAACATAATCTTGGCAGCACCAGGCTTAAAATACTTGAACAGTCTTCCTTAATCTATAGAATAGAGTTAGATTTTCTAGTCCAGCCCAGATGATTAAGTCCTCGCATTTTTTTTCCAGTCTACTTTCAGGCTTCTACCTACTGCACACTATGATCAAGCCAAGATCTCTTCTGTATCCAAGATTGTGTCACCACTTTCTTAAATTTGTGACTTTGTGTAACTGTTCCTCTCACCAGGGTACATTTTTTTTTTCCTTTTTCTTAGTGAACTCTTCTTCTTTTAAGATTGGCCTCAGTGTATTTCTTTGGGACAGTTTCTGAATCTGTTATTAGAAGGGCATTCATTTCCTCAAAGTATACATTAAATGTAAGTTAAACTACCCCCATGCTTAAATATTCAGCTGCAATCTGTGTGAAGTAAATTGCTCGTACTGAGAGCTACAATGGCGAGCAAGACATACATGATTCCCTCTTCAAAGCATGCTATGGTAAATGCATTGAAGAATATTATTAATTTATTGTGTATAAACTCCCTATGTTTAGGTAGATATTTGACTGAAATTTAGTTGGAAGATTCTGTATGGTTCATGAGGTGCTGGCACTACATCAGTGACCAAGACATTACCTTGTTTCCTCCTCAGTGTGGTTCGTTCAGTTGCTAAAAGAAGGTTCAGCTAAGTTAACTGAACTAAACTCTTTAAGTCAGGGCAGACAGAGATCTTCCAGATGTTTAACTTCTCCCTTGTAGTGAATAGAAGAGAGATAATGCTTATTGAGCTCCAAGATTACAAGCTAGGTAAAAGATATTTGCTCTCCCAGTGCCAGGCTCTTAGGGGGAGACAGATGAAGCAGCAATGCCTTCTGGGTAATATCAGCATCAATGCTGAGCATTCCATGCAGACATATGGTAGCATTCTGACCAGAAGTCAGTTTCAAGTCTGTATCCCAGAGTGGCAGAATCTTATTTCTAGTGCCTGAGGATTTCATAGCCATGAAAATTAAGTCACTGTTCAAAGTTCTGCTGCTTCAACTCAATTGAAAGAACAGTTCAGTGAGGAGGGTTTTTAGGTGGTCCTGGGCAAAAACCAACAAGCAAAAACAAGGTAGATAGATCCTCAGTAAAAACAAGTTATTTGACATCAGCTATCCAGGAGGTTTTGTCCACCCTGTCACCCAGTGAGAGAAGAGGTCTCGCCTTGAGCTATTTGGAGAAAAATAAAACTTTGCACTTCTAATAAATAATGAAAATACTTCCCGGGAGTTTTTGAGTCTATTCTTAAATTTATCTGTTTTGGAATATAAGTACCTTCAGGGCAAATATTATGATATGTATAACACCAAGAAATGATATATGCTTCATAAATATTTTAGAAACCCCAGGAGCTAATTGCTGGGGGGAGGGGCTCGTTAGTTATTTCAACAGGCACAGGCCACTGTTGCAGGGGTGCCATGTGTAAGATGACTGGAAACCCTTCATCTCAGAAACTGAATCAGATTGTTGGGTCTAGGACAAATGGAAATCAGGAGCTATTCTCTCTTCAATCTTTCCAAAAGATACTCTTCAGGTATGTTAGCATATTATCTCTACGAAAATGTTTCTCAACCAAGGCTGTATATTCAAATTACCTGCAGAGTTTATAAAAGATACTAATGGTCAGGCTTCACTCCTAGAGATTCTGGGGTGGGGCCTGGACATTCTGGGGTATGCAACCAAGGATGAAAGCCACTGCTCTGGTATTACTTAAACGTATTTTGTTTTTTAGATGAAACATATTTTATGGTGACACAAAGATCATTTTTATAGATCCCTGCCACTCTGGCTTAGCTTCCCACTTCTTCACAGGATTAAGTCACTGCTCAAATCCAGGTGGCAATTTCCACCCTACAGATATTAGCAAGTCCTGAAATTAGGATAGCTCAGGGAAAGTTCTGCTGCTGCTATTAAGATCCAGAGATTGATTCCTATCCTCTATTAACCCAGATCTTTTCTTAATTTAGGGTCTAGGGACTCATGAAAGCTGCTTTTTTTTTTTAAATTTTTTTTTAGGTTGGAACAACTCAAGATTTAATGTGAGGATTCAATCAGATAATATATGTGAAGCATTTAACACAAAGCCTAGAGCACAGTAACACTCAATATTAGGTTAGCTGTTACAAACAAAAAAGCATCTTGAATCTGTTTATCAATGTTCATGAACTAGACACAGAAGAAAAATATCTCTTATTAATAAGTGTTATTTGCTGAATTGTGTCCCCTCCTCAAAAAATCTATATGTTGAAGTCATTCTCAATGCTTCAGAATGTAACTCTACTTGGAGAAAGCGTCCTTAAAGAAAGAAGTTAAAGTAAGGTCATGAGGGTAGGCCCTAATGCAACATGACTGGTGTCATGGATACAGACACGTATAGAAGGAAGGTGATGTGAAGACACAGGGAGAATACTACCCTCTATAAGTCTAAGAGAGCGGCCTCAGACTCTGTCTCAGACTTCTAGCCTCTAGAACTGTAAGAAAATAAATTTCTGTAAGCCCCCCCCCCCACCAGTCTGTGATACTTTGTTATGGCAGCTTGAACAAACTAATGCACTTGGTTACTCCAAAAATTATTCTGATAGGCATTTGCTGGTATCCCACTACCGCCCTTTTTGGGACAACCTTTTTCCAATAAGAATACCCTGATTTAGTTTGGAAATTAACCATTTTTCTATCTTTAGCCAATTAGTTCTGTCTAACTTATCTCCCTGCTGAGTCAGTGGACTCTGGTTTGTGCAATCATAGCCCAATCTTCTGTGTTTTGGGGCAGGTGTTTAAAATGACCAGAGCCAGTAATATTCTTCTAGGTTATTCTAGTGAGCTATTTATAAAGCTGCTAGGTTAGAAAAGTTTCCTTTCCCCATGAGATTGTAAAAAGAGGACATCCTCTTTCTCCTGGACATGCTTAGAGAATGATGGGTCTCTGGGTACTCCTGATGGTTCTTTCATTACCAGGAGAGAAAAGTTTGAGGATGCGGCCAACAGACAATCAGTGCAGACACATTCAGGAAAACCGAATCTTAGTTACATCTTTTAAATTCTCAAACTCTGATTGGAAAACTTCTGGGATATTCTGTTTATAAAAAAATAAATAGCTTTTAATGTTTAAGCCAAATTGAATTTTTCTTTTTATATATGTGTAAAGAGTTTTATATAGTGTATTATACTGTTTTCATTATGAGTTTCTAGAGCATACTCCTCGATAATTAATAGCGATAACCAAGGTTGCCGTATTATGATTGCACAAAATGTGGCCCACAGCGTTCTACACTGCTTGGAGTCTTGCCTATTTCTCTGATTCCATCTCCTATTACTCTCAGTGAGGTCCATTCTGCTTCAGACACATTGGTCTTCCTAATAGGGAGAAGTTAATTTCTACCCCAGGACATTTGTAAGTGCTCCTCCATCTGCCAGGATGCTCTTCCACTAGATCTACACATGGTCTACTCATTTCTTCACTACATTCAAATACTTTATTTTGAAAGCAAGGATTGTGTTCATGTCATTTACTACTCTATATCAATATTGAGAACACTGCCTGGCATATAGTAAGCGCTCAATAATATGTCTCAGATGAATGAGTCCTTAAACAGTGAAAAATGCATTAAAGTTTCTTCATAATGTTAACTATCTCCCACCATTGTGATTATGAAGACATGTCAGACATTTTCCAGGGAGAGACCTGCCTTGAATTGTGTGTGTGTGTGTGTGTGTGTGTGTGTATCTATATCATCTATATCTATATATCTATCTATACATATATATATCTTGAAGTACAGAGGTGGGGTTTTGGGACAATTAATATGCTCTTTCCCCACATGAGTTTAAGATCTTCCAACAAGTCAAGAGAATAGATGTTAGGTAGTTCTGCTAGCAAGGAATGTTCCCTGGCTATTACAGTTTCATGAGGTCCAAGTAATGCAGAGTTCTCTGAATCTAACTAAATACTCCCAAACCAAAACTTAGGATTGCAATATTTGGCAATTGCTCTTCTCAGATAAAAGAGCTAATGAGACTGTGAATTATTCCATAATTCAGCAACCCGATGATTTTGAATCTGATTTTTGACCATGCTAGCCTTTAGCTATTAAAGAGAATAAAGCCTTTTGTGATTTGCTGATGCTTTGACTATGATTTAAGTTAAGAATTTCAAATTTTTAGTTTATAACTTTTTCTTTAAATGCAGATAAAAGCATGTTCCCTTTTTCTGAATTTTTATGTAGTAGTCTATTGCAATAAATTCTTGATATGCTAAAGCTTCCTTTAATAGGCACTTCCTTCTAGGTGATAGCACCAAAGGAAACAGTTTTAATTTTAATATTTTAATAACTGTCTTAATGCTGTATCTCTTGGATGATCATCAATATCATATTTTCTCCAAACCTCTGGATTTCATTTCCTTGAAGTTTAAATCTGATTAAAGATGATTTAATGTGATTAATATGATTTAAATCATAATATGTTAATATATGTTAATACAATAATATAAATATATGAAAATATAAAATATAACCATATATACACACGCATAATATATATATCAGATTCTAGTTACAGAAAACTATCATTTTAGATTCTTTTAAGCAGAAAGGGATGTAATATGGGGAATAGGGAACAGGTGCTGGTGGTATCGCTGAATGATCAAAGGAGGATATGGTCAGCTTTTCCAGAAATGATTCCCGAGCACAGGCACTGAGCTAATAAAACGATGGGAGTAGCTGCATCTGTCATAATCTGTTTTCCACATTTGAACCCAGAGTGACATCTTTCAAATGTAATATAAACACTCTACAACAAAAGTCCAAAGAATTCAGTTGACTTCCTTTGCTCTTTGAGGAAAGAACAAAATGCTTAGTGTAGACTTTAAGACTCTTTTGTAGTGTAGATCCTCCACTTTGCTATGAACTTACCTTGCAACATTTTCCCTGGTTTCCTACACATTAGCCACATTGTCTTTTCTTAGCCCTTTTTCCTTTCCTTCATGCCAGAGGCCTTGGCACATTTGGGCAGATATGATCAATTTGTGCATCACTCTTCAATTTTTATTTGTTTTTTCTTGATTATAGATGGTGAAAAGGCAAAAACTTTCTTTTACTGGTTTCCTTGTAGGTAAGCTTTATGATGTGATTTTGGGTTCCAGCACTTAAATCTATTTATATAAGATTTATATGGTGGAAAGGAGGTGAAAGCCATTCTCCTGCTGTTTAGGTGCTTTCTGTGGTAAGTAAAAGGCACTGAAACATGGGCGTTTTAGTGGCAGTGTTCTAGGTCTAGTGATTAGCTTCATGGGTGGCGCTGAATAATTTCTTTTCTGATTATGCTTATAATTTTGCTTTTGTTCTGCTGGGTTCAAGTTTCATTTTCTAGATTAAAATTATTTTAAGTAAAATAATTTGTGCATTGAATTCCATTGCTTACCAGCTTCTGTTGTGGTTGGTTTTGATTTCTGCTGTTCTGATTTTATTTCTTTTGGAAAATCAGGTTTTTTTTTTTTTTTTTTCCTCTCTGGTTGCTTTTTAAAAAATATTCCTATCTTTGATGTTCTGCAGCGCATGACAACAGGTCTAGAGAGGAATTTCTTTTCATTTATCCTGCTCTATATGGGCTATGATTCCTGGTTTTGTGGATGTTATATACTATTTTCATTAGTTTAAAAAATTTTCATCCATTATATGTATAAGTACTATGCCTCCTCCATCCTTTTTTTCCTGTGGGACTCAATTTGTATGTATATACCTTTCACTCTATTTTGTATATGCTTTTTTGTTCTATTTTGCCTATTTTTTAAATATTTTTAAAATTTTTAATTTTGTCTCTATGTGCTGCATTCTGTATTTTATTTGGACTTTTCTTCAGGGGTGTTAAGTCTGCTGTTTAACTTGTCTTATTTTTTATTTGAACAGCTATATTTTGCACTTCTAGATGTTTTTATTATTTTTTCACATCTATTATTTACTGATAGTTTCTTATTGCAAACTTATCTTTAAGATTATAACATTCATTTTTGTATGTGTTCCACATATAACTGTCTATATTCGGGTCTAATAATCTCAATGTTTAAAGTTCTTAGTGTCTAAATTTCTTACTTGTTCTGACTCTTTCACAGTAGTCACTTTAACAGCTTGACGATGTTGAATTGTAAACAAATTGTTTGATCTTAACCTAGATCACCTGAATTGAGAATTTTATCCAGGCAGGGACTATTGCTCAATCTCCTTAGTCAGGTTATTCAACCCACCTGGGATTACTGCACCTGCTTTAAGAGTTTAGCTTATCCCAGATGTTTATCATGCTTAAGTGGCCCAGTTTGCAGGAGGAATAAAATTTCATATCATGAGGGCTATGCTGCTATTAACATCACCTTCCAAGTAAGCCTGTCCCTTTAGACTTCTAGCCACTCTAGCTATAATTCCTTGATGCTATCTTCCCCAGATCATATTTTAGAAAGGGAGGAATATCTTTGGACAAAACTCCACTACTGCTGGTGAGATTGGTTCAGAGTTTTGTCAAATACAGGATATATTTATTCTAAAGTAGAATAATTCCATAAAACACCCAGTCATCTCTAATGCCAGAGCCTGAGACTACAGTTAATTTTTTGGATTGATGATGTTATCTAAAAGTATGAGAAAGTAGAAGTGTTTTGCCTTTGAGTTATTTAGAAATTAATATAGTCTTCTCCAAAGTGACTAGAGGTACATAGTTTAGAGTTTTCCCCTTTGATCTTTTTTTTTTAAAATAAGGCTTAATGTTAAGCTCAAGCAGAAAAAGCCCAATGCAGCCTTATGATCTTTGTTTCTTCTCTCTTGCTCCTTCCTCTTAATTCTATTCTCAATATCACATCTAGAAGTCCACAGTCTCATGCAAACTTTTTCTTTCTCCTCCCCAAGTCAAATGAATTTCCTAATTGCAAATATGTTTGCTTGTTTTTTTTTTTTTCCTTTGTTGTAACTCTGGGTTTTTCCTCCCAGAAAACCCATACATAACACTTACTATTCTTCCCCTTCTAATTCCCATGGCAGATAATGTTATTTGATTACAATGTTGTGTTGTTTTTGTTGAGTATAAAGACTTCATAATCCTTCCCAACATAGAGCCCCAAACATTCAAAGCAGTTGGATTGGAATTGGTGTTGTAGGTGAAACCTGCTCCATTGCAGGATTTATTTGATAGGTATGAAGGCCATCTGGGGGAATACAGAGTAACCTACCTGGGGAGAATTTTCAGTGTTTCTTCCTCTGCTTTATATCTGAAGGGACTCTGTCTTTGTGGTGGAAAAATGTATATATGCAACTAGCATGAAAATTTAAGTTTTTAAAATGAAGTAGTATTACACATACAGAAGACTGTATAAAACAATAATGTACAGTCAAATTATTACTATAAAAATGATCACTCTACATCTATTGTATATATAAATGTAATTTTTTTCAAGATTTTTATTTATTTATTTGACAGAGACACAACGCGAGAGAGAACACAAGCAGGGGGGTGGGAGAGGGAGAAGCAGGCTTCCCGCCGAGCAGGGAGCCCGATGCGGGGTTCGATTCCAGGACCCTGGGATCATGACCTGAGCCGAAGGCAGATGCTTAACGACTGAGCCACCCAGGTGCCCCTATATAGATGTAATTTTCTCATTTTATTGCTATATCATCTGGTCTGAGATGGTGACATATGTAACTCCTAAATTCACTTCCTCCCATGGACACACTGAATCAACAGCTACACATGAAATAATTCAAAGAAATCCAGAAACTAGCTGATTGATTCCTATAAATCAGGTGAATGGGGAAAAAAACTCACATTGAAATGAATTGTCAGTGTCTCCCTAGAAAGAGCTTGTGCACCCATCTGGTATCCTGGCTTTTGTAGTGTAGCAACACTTGTTATTAGAGTTTGTGTAGTAGTGTATCATTTTGTTTTAAATTAGCATTTCTGTGATTATTGATGGAGTTAAGCAGTTTTTTTTTCAAATAGGTAATGATAGTTTGGATATCTACTTTTGTGAATCCTATTTTAGCCTTTGCTCAGTTTTCTAACTTACTACCTATTTTTTTCTTACTGGTTTGTAGATGTTCTTTTTATATTCTAAAAAGAAGTCAGAAAATATATATATAAAATCTATATGGAGATTTAAAATTAGATGAACAACAGCAAAAATTTTCATTTTGATTGGAATTGCTTTGAACCTATAGATCAAAATGCACAGAAGTGGCATCTTTATAAATGAGTTATCTGTAGTCTTTTGACTCCTATAGTTTCATAAGAGATTTATCTCTGAAGAAAGAGAATAAGGAATACCTGATAGCACTGTGTCACTCTCCAAGCCTTGCTTGGAGCAGAGGTTGATGACAGAAGAGATATTGGAGGCCTTTTAGTCTTTATTTCCTGTGGGCTTACAGATCTCCAGGGTAAGAATGGAGCCCATTGTTGGTAGAAATTGCTTCACCTCCTCCACAAAGAAAGAGGATGCGATGTCATTGCCCCATTTTCTTTTTCACTAACAGAAAGAAATCACTCTAACAATATGTTCCACTGATCTAATGAGAAAACCAGAAATCAGTTAGTTATCTGGAACTAGTTTAAGCTATTAACAAAGAGGTTACCTACTATTCTCTCCACTGCCAACTGCTCTTCTGACATCCTCTGTTTTAACATCTCTCAGTATGAAGAGCCAACTTGATCCCCTTTTATAGTTATAAAATTCTTTGTTTTTTTCCCATATTTGTAAATCTCTGCATTTTTTATGACCATCTGTTCATTTTCTGTTTCCCAGGATACAGAGTAGAGTTCAATTCCAGAGCCTCTAATTTTTTTTTCCTCCTTTACTCAAGCAAATTCTGTTTTGTTTTTTTCCTAACTCCTGGAAGAGCCCATGACCTAAGAGCATTCCATTTGAAGTGATAGCCACTTATTTCTCTTATATATCATCAAGATTTTCTTCCCTATATTCCCATGTCCCAGTTCTCATTAACACAGCTCCAGATGTCACTCACGCTAGTGTAACAATTTCTGTCAATCTTCCTTCAGTAATTATCTTAATTCCCAGAGAAAGCTCTTTTTATCCTAAAGGTTCAGAGACCCATTCTGTGGAAATGATTGTGATTTCTTTTTGAGATTTCAAGTTGTTTTGTTTGCTGTTTGCTGGCTGACTATGGGAAGGCTGTTACAGCCATACCATCATATGATTAAGATAGAGGCTGAGCAAACACTCTGAAAGCATCTCTGTTCTTCCACTGCTAAGACACACTGCCCAAATATTCCACTATTTTACTCTATTCACAAATTCCCTGGGACAGGCTCTTCTTAGCTGTCCTTAAAAATCTGTATTTCTCAAGTAACTAATCAAATACTGTATCTTTATCAAAAACATAAGTGCTGAGCATTTAGATAGGAAGCTGCATAGTGTTGCCATTGAACTTGAGTGTTTTGAAATAAGAAAATCTGGGTTTCAGGGCGCCTGGGTGGCTCAGTCAGTTAAGCGTCTGCTTTCAGTTCAGGTCGTAATCCCAGGGTCTGGGATGTAGTACCGTATCGGGCTCCCTGCTCAGCAGGGAGTCTGCTTCTCCCTCTGCTCTTCCCCCCTGCTCATAATTTCTCTCTCACTGGCTCCCTCCCTCCCTCTCTCTCTCTCAAATAAATAGATGAAATCTTAAAAAAAAAAAAAAAAACCTGGATTTCAGTCCCATTGCATCAAATGATTGTGTATAATTGTCTTCATCAGGGTGGTCAATACACACTAACATAGCAAACCACCTTACAATTTCAGTGGCTTAACAAATAAGTATATTCCTAGCACTCAGAAAATGCAGTTCAGGTGTTCCTTACTGAGTGACTTCCCCGGGTAGCTCTACTCTAGATAGTGATTAAAGTTTCCATGCCCCTTCCATTTACTGGCTTCTGGCATCCCTTAGGTGCCCTGCTGAATATCTACATTCATCCGGTTGATGAGTGTGTAGTAAACCATAAAATATCACACAGAACATTTGGGGGACAAGTAAATAACATTATTTCCATTTACATTCTATTGGCCATCCCCAGAAATATGGCTCAAGCTATATGCAATTACAATGGGACTTATAGTCTTCCATGTTCTGAGGAGAAAATTGAATGGTTAATACTGGGAAAGTTCCTTTATTGAGCTTTCTTCAAGTGTAAGATGGAACTAATAGTGGCACTGACATCCTAGGTTGGCATGAGTATGCCTGACTGTGGGAAGTATGTGATAAATGTTAGTTATTATCCTTGGAAATGTAATACGATGGCTTTTTAGACCAAACTTTATTTGCAGTAACAACAAAAATTCTTGAAATATCGGGAGACCCATAGACTGAAAGGGACCTACGGAAAGAATTTTTACTTTATAGCCATAGAAGATGAGGAAAGAGGGTCTGCCTCAGCTGCCAACTCAACCATGGGTATCTTACAGATTGTTACTAGACTGATCCAAAAAGAACAGATTTTTATTATCAGATCATTTCCATTTTGGCTAAAATAGAGGAGCTCCTATCAATCTGATATCCTTCCATTCCTGAGAGTTTGGTTTGAGGATGGGGAAGGAGGGCTGGGAATACCCTGACACTGTATGAAAATGAAGGTGTGATTCTAAACATGTTTTTCCTGAGGGGAGAGTCTCTAGTTTCATCACCATTTCAGAGGGTTCTGTGTCTTACAAAAATCAGGAATGATTGGTCTTAAAGGGGGAACTAGTGTCTAAAATAATTTATGATGTCATGGCTGGGATTCAGCTAATCACCTGGGGGCCTCTATTTTGACTGGAGAGGGTAAGAAAGCATTTAGTAAGAGGGAAGGTAGAATCCTTACCAGCTGTCTCCTGTGGCCTCCCCATCCTGTTGCAAACTGCATGCATGGAGGACGGTGATGTCTTTATTTTGTACTTTTCAAAGGGGGCTTTTTCTGACTTTTTTTTTTTTTTTTTACAAGGGTTACTGCATTTCTAGACTTCTAGTCTTGCCATAGATTTTATCTACTAAAAATCTGCACCAGTAATCTTCATATGCTGCTAACCCTGTTGGAGCCTATTTTCTTTAATTGAATTATATTGACTAGATGCTATCACAGGCTCTGTTAACCTTACGGAACATTTTGGACTCTTCCGATGGTACAACTTTGGATCAGCTGGAGCTCACTTCTCTACTCCATTGCTAAATGGACTTTTTTTTTTAATTAGTAGGGGACACCTTCAGTCCTTTATCCTGCTAGCTTTCCACTTTTCACTCCAGTGGGCCTGTTACAGTGATGTTGTTTCCTGTTGATGTTTATAGACTCAGGGCAGAAACTGACCTTATATGTTGAAAGAATTTCACTGAATCTAGTCTTTGTATCAGCTTTAGAACCTATTGGTTATATAGTCAATATTATTGAGAAATGTAAAATCCTGTTTTCCAGTAACCAATATAGGACAAATAAAGACCTGTATTTTTCACTGGATGGTAAAAATGCATAGGGAAAGCTTTGTAGAGATATCTACAAAGACAGAAAGACAACTGTTTTGATTTAAAAAGGCTGACCCCAGATTCCTGCTCTCATCTCTATTACTTGGTTCTCTCGTCTTCCCTCTTCTCTCCCCCCAAGCTTTCCATTTCAGCAAATACTACCACCATCTACCCAGGTGTTGAAGTTGGAGACCCAGAGTCATCCTTATTTTTTTTTTTTTTTTGTTATTCCCCTCAACACTCATAACCATTAACAAGTCCTTTTTTTCTATCTTCAAAATATATTTCAAATCTGTCCATGGCACTCCATTCCCACTGTTACCTCCTTTTCCACACCATGTTATGTCTACAAGTCCCTAAGCCTCTTAGTTGGCCTGTTTCCTTCCGCTCTTGCCCACTTTAATGCATCCTTCACACAGAAGCAATAATAATCTTGCTCAAATGTAAGCCAGAGGATGGTACTGCCTGTTTAAAATCCTTCAATGACTATCATCACCTCTTAAATACAATGTATACTTTTTTATGTTGGCCTGCAGAGCCCTGACCATCTATGATCTTATCCCTTCCCACTCTGTGGTTAGTTCAGTAAACGTTTTTATTTCTGGAAGATGCCAGATCAGTGATTATTTAGGCCTTTTGATTATGCTATTCCCTCTGCTTGGAATGTTCTCCCCTTTCCTTCTCTGTACAGCTCATACTCAGTTTCTCAGCTTGCTCTTCTCAGATATTTTTACTGATCACCCCAAGGACACTCCTGGTCTTTGACTTATCCCATTCTCTTATGTATTCTCCTTTTTATCACTGATCACAATGTGTATTTTTTTTCATTTTTCGCTTATCACACTAGAACATAAATTCTCTGAGTACAGTAATCATAACTGTCTTATTAACCCCTTTTTGGAAAAGGCACAATAAACATTTTATGAGTGAATCAGTAGTTAATTTTTTGCATCCTGATCTCAAGTCCATTTCTTTCTTCTTATTTATTTATTTATTTATTTATTTATTTTTAGATTTTATTTTTTTGTGTGATTTTATTTATTAGAATGAGACAGAGAGCATGAGAGGGGGGAGGGTTAGAGGAAGAAGCAGACTCCCTGCTGAGCAGGGAGCGATTTTATTTATTTGAGAGAGCAAGAGAGTGTGCGAGCTGGGAGAGGGAGAAGGAAAAAATTCCAAGCAGATCCCATACTGAGCACAGAGCCTGACATGGAGCTTGATCTCAAGACCCTGAGATCATGACCTGAACCAAAACCAAGAGTCAGGTGCTTAACCAACTCAACCACCCAGGTGCCCCTCAAGTCCATTTCTAAACTTTCTTGCACTTAGTGAACAGTAGTGGAATAAGAGTCCAAAGAAACATGGCAGAAACATCCATTCGTGAAATGGATTTTTATTATGTGCTTAGCATGTGCTAAGCAGAGTGCTAGATGCTAGAAATTCAGATGTTTCTCATACATTCAGGAAGTATACAAACTACTTCAAAAGAACAATAGTCAAAAAATTTTATAAATTTGAAGTTACAGTGAAGGCTACAACTGCAAAGTCATAAGTGCCATGAGAGGGCCTCATCAGGGGGAGAAAAGAGAGCATTTAGGAAAGGAGCATCATAAGCAAAGGTGGGAGGGAACATGACAGGTACAAGAAAGTAAGGGCAGGCTAGTGTGACTGGACTGTTAAGCAGGAAGGACTCTGGTGTGGGGGCACCTGGAGGGGTATGTACAGACCAGAGGCAAGAACCATAAGACATCAGCATGTACGTATTTTGTCAAGGCTGAGAGAGGAGGGTAGGAGAAGGCGTCAATCAGTGAGAACTGACATAATCAGACTATGTTTTGAAGGAATCCATCTGTCTGCCTAAGGGGACATTATGGAGTTTGGTCATGGGGAGGTCATTGATAACCTTAGGGTGAGCTTTAGTGAGGTGAGGTAGGTGGCTATTTGGATGCATGAAGTCAAGGAGGGAATAAATAGTTAATAGAAAGACATAGCACATGGAGGAAA
Organism: Eumetopias jubatus; assembly: GCF_037043125.1. Taxonomy (NCBI): domain Eukaryota; kingdom Metazoa; phylum Chordata; class Mammalia; order Carnivora; family Otariidae; genus Eumetopias; species Eumetopias jubatus. The sequence continues at coordinate 31,741,960 of NW_028274808.1, forward strand.
GTAAGAATTCATTAAATATAGATCTATTGTTTATTAGTCACTTCCAAGAGTAGTAAATTGTGAAATAATTTGTATATGTTTAAACAATTGACCAAGTAATTGTATATGGAGAAATGGAGAAAATTAATTCTGATTGTATTTAGGCTTGAGTGCCAGGCTCATTACATATACTCAATCTAATGTTATCTAGGTGTTCCACAACCAGCGTTCATAATTAGGCCAAATAATGATCAATATGATAGTCATATGGTATGTACCAAATATAATATGTATAGCTGATCTAGCTGATCTGGTTTTTTAGACCAGCCCTGGTGCTTACGTGAACATGCTTCCTCCCCCAGAGGGGCTACTGTGACCCTACACATGAACTTCGTAATTTACTTCTGTTACATATAAACACTCCAAATCTATAACTTTAGATTGTTGCAGATATCCCTGAAGGGAAGACCTATCATATTCATAATCTGAATTAAACATGGAGGTAAGGATTAATCTTTATTTTTAAAAATAGACTCTCTTTTCCTTTGACCCCACCACAGTCTGACTTTAAATGCATGGTTATCTATGTATGTAGAATTCAACCTTTATCCAAAATGGACAAAGGCATGAAGCATCTCCAAAACCTCTCCATCTATTTTTCTGTGAGATCAGATGTATCAGAGCTCAATTCTTTCACCATCGCTTGCCACAGATAATAGCGTGTTCCCATGCTGAAGTCAGTATAAAAGTTTATGATGTTATTGACTTCACACAGCTCCATCAGACCTCAGTATTATTGATTTAATGACTCTTTACACTTCCTTTTTTTTTTTTTAATTCAACTCCACAGTTACCCCTTGGTTTATTAGAGTGTCAGTGCTCAGGGCCTTTTATTACTTATCTACAGACTTATTCTTAAGGATGTCTGCCCACAAATTACTCACCAACCGTTCAAATGCAGAGCCAGAATATAATAAATATGAAGAGATTGGAGGAGCAGGCCTAGGTAGAGCTCAGATTTCTTCTTGCTCTCTGTTGAGCTTATTTCCTAGTAAATAAAAAAAAGGGGGGAATTTAAAGGAAAATGTCACCTGCCATGTGCTATATCTGTGTCTCATAGCAGATGGCATGGTTCTGCATGGGGAAAAGGATGAAATGCCACACGCATGGCTGGAATGAAAGGGTTTTGAGCAAGTGGCATTCCTGGGAAGCTAGCCGGCAGGCTCTGACATTAACGGTTTTATAAGTTCAGCTGTGGGCTGGAGCAGCCTTGGCCCCAGTGTGTGTGGTAGTGTTTTAATGGCTGTCCCTCAGGTTCATGCAGGGTATATGAAAAATAATTGTAGCAGGTGGCAAGATTGATAGGATTAAGGTGGATGGGGAAATAATACACTTTATTTCCAACTTTTCCATTTACTTAAGAAGAAAAGGAAACATGGATGAATTACTCCAAGAATGGAATTTGCTTTTTAAGAAGGAATTAGATGAAAAAGGTGACAGCGTGCCCCATTTTGAAAATTTGCTAAATTATAGTTCCAATGAATCCTGCATTGTGTACAAAAATTGTACGCCCCACTGTGAAGTCAGTCAGGAAGAAAGCAAGTTTGCAAACACACTGGCCTCTAAGGAAGCCTAGCATGCATTAAGCAGCATGATACTTGTGAATATTGGGGTGTCATCTGCAAACACCAGGAGTGGTTTTTCTCTTGCTTCTATTTCAAATGACTGTCCAAAGGAAGAGATGAAACCGTATGATTAGAGTTTATGGTGGCTGTGTTTACCTGTTGACCCCATTACGTAGGAATACCTGTTTCCTTTCTAAAGAGGTTATTCTGATATTTTCCAATTTTGTCATTTTAAGACAGCCTTGGGTGATAATGGATTGTGCTTGCAGCAGTATATCGCCTGTTTGCTCCACTAATCATTTCCCCGAAGGACTATAAACAGCATACAGGGGCTCCAGTGCCATCTCCTGACTAGCATAAATAGATGTTTGCTGGTTCTTGGTTATGGTATCCTCATGCTCTATTAGGCTTAAAGAAAACAGATTCTTCTGTGATGGGCTAATAATTAGGTGTCTATATAGTAGGAATTTTTTTATTTTTTTCTCTACTGCTTGACATCAAACACCACCAATATAAGTTGAAAATCATGTCTGCATTTCTGTGCCATGAAGCATTTGTCGACACACTAAAGTAAATAGTTAATTCAATAAATTTAATCAAACCAGTTATAAGTTCATGGAAATACCCCGATAGCATTTACTACTGAGCTACTAGAATTAGTGTTATGTCAGCATAATCTGCGACAAATTCGTTTTATTTTGTACAGTGAAGAAATGTAATATGGAATGTTGTTGAAAGCTATATTTAGGTATGTAGCTTTCTGTAAATTCAGATTCTCTGCCCCACTTCTCACAATCATTTAAATCTCTTTTCTGTTTTCTTATCCCTTCTTGAAGCACAGCTTCTCACATTAATACCCTTAAAACTATGACAAAAGGCAGTTTCCAAAACGTTTAAGTTGTTTTCCCTCTAAAGTAGAATAATAATTATCTTTAAAGCAATGATGGTTAGATGTAAATAAACTTTAATGGGTATGGACGAACTGCAGTGCACACATTACACTCAACTTCCAGAGTGCCCCCAGTATACTGCATACTGAATTACATTTTAAGTGACCTATTTTCTTAGTTCAAGAAATGTGCATTTTTCCACATTACCATAATATATTTTTCTATATTCTACTCCATTCTTTAGTGAAGCAAATATGTCATGTGGTTAAACATGTTAAAATGGGAAATGAAATTAGGAACATAAATAACCAGAACAAAATTTGGAGCTTTGGAAAAAGAAAAACAATCCTATGACTATATATAGAATGTTCTAATTTTTTTAACACATATATATTTATTTCTATCTATCAAGAAAATTGCCTAGAAATTAAACTCTGACAATTTTACATTATGATTCCTGAGGAGAGGAGACCCTTCTCAAAGCCAAATTCATTGAATTAAACTATAAAACCTCTAATTCTGTTGATCTCTGAACAGGAGAGTAGTGTATTTCCCTGTAACTCCCCATCCCACACCACCTCTTTTAAGTACTTTGACATTCACTCGTGATTTCTTTTTTTTCTTTTTTAAGATTTATTGATTTTAGAGGGAGAGAGCTGGGGGGAGGGGCAGGGGAAAAGAATCTTTCAAGCAAACTCCGGGCTGAGTGTCAAGCCCAACACAGCTGGATTTCATGACCCATGAGATCACAACCTGAGCTGAAACCAGGAGTCTGATTCTTAACCAACTGAGCCACCCAGGCACCCCTCACACATTATTTCTAATTTGAAGCCACCCTGCCCCTACCTTCTCTTTCAGACAGCCACTTCTTTGCTGCAATGTCACCAAAAGCTGCCGTTTGCTGGACACTTTGGTAGGGAATGAAATTGACCAGATAGATAATTTTGACAAGAATTGCAGACTAATATTTTTATTTTATCATCAGTTGATTTCAAACTCATTGTTAACTTTTGATTCCTAAAAATAAACTAATCAGTATTACCAGTATTAAAATACAAAAATCAGGAGTTAATACTAGGATACCCTTCAGGGGATGTTCATGCTTGTATCGTGGGAATGTGGCTCAGTGCCTAGAATAGACCAAGAGGGCTCATCTTTATATCCAGCATCTTCTAGTTTCTTGTTGCTATCATAAACATAACTTTCTTTGATCTTCATAACATTTCTGTGAAGACTTCAGCCTGTGATGGTTTTAAAAATATTAAAAACAGAAACTGTGCCTGCACTAAATAATCAGAACAGAGGAGGTAGCAGTCAGCACCCAAAGGCTCCTGTAGTAGGTAGGCATTGACCCTTTAGTTGCTAAAGATAAGGGATCCAAGTGTTTCAGAGGAAAGGACTAGATGGGTACAGGCACTGGTGCAGGCAGAATTGTGGGAGAGCACCTGACGGCGGGTGCAGGGCAGTGGCTATTTGTCAACCAGTGTGGAAAAATTTCATTATTGTAACAATGGGTATAGCACGCTGGTACTTGGTGGTGACTACCTACCTTGGTAGTATTTCCTGAATCTGTTATCTGCTCATGTGTCCTATTCTCTGTAGTTGTTTGTCTGTTTGTTTGTTTTTACACTGATGGGAAACACATTCATATGACTAGTTTAGAAGTTTGAAGGTATTCTAATTCCAGCACCGTCACAAAATAAGTGCTGTGAATTTGGTCAAAGCACTTTGTCTCCTTAAAGTCAGTTTCTCTTTCTATAGAATGAGGGTCATAATATTTGTCTTGGCTATTTAAATATGTTGTAGAAGTTACTAGTAGTTAATACTATCAATATTGTCCTAGGCTTACTGGGGATACTTAAGAAATAACTCATTGAAGTTTCATAACATTCTTATGATACGGCTGCTAATCTTTTCTCCATTTTATAAACAAAAGAACTGGGGACATAAAGAGGTGAGGAAACTGCCTGAGATCACATATCTGAAAAGCTACAGGACTTGCATTGAACCCAGGTACTCTGTGTCCAGAACCTCTGAACCACTATGCTCTAGTGCTGTCTTTTCTTTTTGAGAAACCCTTTTGAAAATAACAACATCCTATGTGCATGAAGAATGATGTCATCTTCAATACCGTCTTTTCATCATTACTTTTGGTTGTTTTTTACAGCCAGAAACAGAAACTAAGAATATTCCTTGTGCCTTTAAAAATGATTATCAGCTCAATTTAGAGGTTTGGCTTTGAGAACTATTTTTGATTATAGAATCTGTAGGAGTGCAGTTGTTACGCTCAGTTTTTATCTATAGGTTGTTGCTATGGCTGTATGTTGAGTTCATTTATATTAGAATCAGTGCTTTGCTCCATAGAATATAAATAACCATACTGAACCAGCATAGAGTCTTTCATCAAGAATCTCTGATTAAGTGTTGGTACATAATAATAGGCTCAACAGTGATACTAATGGCGAAACCTTTAACATTTGAATGTTTAGCATGTATGGAGAGCTGTGCTAAGCACTTTGAATGCCTTCTTTCATTTAGGCTCCCTAATGCTATTGTAAGATATGTTGTTTTTTTTTTTAAATTACTGATAATTTACTAATGAAAAACCTGAGACATAAAACAGCAGAAATAACACATGCATGATAGGGCTTGACCCCAGGTCCACCCACAAAAAGCCAGTTCCTAATTACAAGCTATATCTCACACAAGGTATCTCCTGCCTATGAACTAAAAGTGTACAAAAAATTTCTTAAAACGATGGACATTGGGGAGGATATGTGCTATGGTGAGCGCTGTGAATTGCGTAAGACTGATGAATCACAGACCTGTACCCCTGAAACAAATAATACATTATATGTTAATTAAAAAAATTTCTTAAAATGTCTTCAGTGAATAAGTGTGGTCTGTCCATGAAGCTATCTGCAAAGTAGAGCTAATGGTTTAAAATGTGCCCAGAAAATGAAATTATCTTTAAAAGTTACATAATGAGTGAGATTATATTTCTGGAAAAAGAACCTATTCTAAAATTAACCTGTGTAGGTAAAGGTGCTTTATGGAAAAAAAAGTTTAATCAAGAAAAACATGATTGGCTATAATCAGGAAGAAGAAACCCTGAAGAAATATTCTGCGAAATTTTGCTAACAGACCAAAAAATGGTCAACATGGTACTAAGAAGAATTTGTCGGTATTTCTCTACTCTTCTGAGGAGAGGGTGCTTTGAGTTTTCACTGATTTGACAAAGTTTATTCTATGCTTATCCTATAAGGCCATGGTTAAGGAGCTGTTAGCAAAAGAGAATCCTTGTCCTGGTGGAATGTTTTTAGCATTTTAGGAGAGGTAACATAAAATAAATAACAAATATATAATGTAAGATACTGAAAAGTGCTTTGAAGTAAAATAAACCATGCTAAGGGGATAGAGATGACAGAGGATGCTATTATTGATAGGGTAGCTTGGGAAGGTGGTATCAGATGAGAGATGAGAATAAATTAAGAACATAGGTCAGGAGGATCTGTGGTCAAGGAGCATGCTGCTGACAAACGGAGCAGAAAAGGCAGAGAGTCTGAGGCAAGGGTGCATATGTGTTTTTGAGGGGTAACGAGAAGACCTGGGTGGTCTAGAAGGGTGGGAGATGAAGGCATAGGGTATAGGACAGATAAAAAAGAGTTTTCTAAATCTAAAGTTTTCTAAATCCATGAATTTAGAAATTTTACATTTTACATTTTACTGTGTCATGTGAAGCCATTGGGTTTTGTTTTTCTGTTTGTTGAATTCTTTTTTTTTTTTTTTTTTTTTTAAGGCTCTTAGAAATCTTTTTTTCACTTTGTAAAGCTGTCCACATGTAATGTATACAACTTGATGAGCTTGGAGATCAGTATGCATCCATGAAACCATCACCACACTCAGTGCCATACACATACCTATCACCTCTAATGGTTTTATGCAGATGAATGATATGATTTGGCTTCAGTTTTGAAAGAATCATTCTGGCTATTCTGTGGAGAATAAATAACTCAAGGTGAAGAGTAGAAAGAGTAAGGCCAGTCAGGAGGCTATTGCAATAGTCCAGGTGAAAGATGGCATTAAGCTGGCCCATGGCATAAGTAACAGAAATTGTGAGAATATTGGATTTGAGATATATTTTATTTTTTATTTTTTTATTATTTTTGAAAGATTTATTTATTTGAAAGAGAGAGCATATGTGAGTGAGTGGTGGGAGGGATAGTCTGTGAGCCAAAGGGAGAGGGAAGCAGACTCCCCACTGAGCGGGGAGCCCAAAGTGCGGCTCCATCTCCCAACCAGGAGATCATGACCTGAGCAGAAACCAAGAGTCAGACGTTCAACCAACTGAGCCACCCAGGCACCCCTGGGATATATTTTAAAGTAAGAATTAATAGGACAAGAACAAGAAATAACCCTACATGGTTATATCTCATGACAGTCCATAGAAAAATGAAAGTCAAATCTGTATAACCCACAATGTATCTTCCTCTTGGTATTTATAAAGCATGTTAATTTAGTAACGTTCTTAGAAATCCTGCAAGTAAAAACACTTTAAAATATTTAACCTAGAATTTCTCAAATCCAGTTTGACTTTGAGAATCCTTTTTTTCATGTAAGTTATTAATAACAACCAGAAGTTGTACTCTATAAATATACTTCACAAAATTCTTCATTTAAGTTATACAAATATCATTATTCCAAATTCATGGTCACCATGTATACTGCTAGATAAAATTTGGTTTCTTATATAAATTTTGGATAAGGAGATAAGGTAATTGTCAAAGAAACAAAATCTACTTCTTTGACCATTTATTATTAGAAAATGTAATTCTAATTTAAAATTCAAAATTCCTTTTTTTATATTTTATTTTTTATTAACATATAATGTATTATTTGTTTCAGCAGTACAGGTCTGTGATTCATCAGTCTTACACAATTCACAACGCTCACCATAGCACATACCCTCCCCAATGTCCATCACTCAGCCACCCCATCCCTCCAAACCCCATCCATTCAAGCAACCCTCAGTTTGTTTCCTGAGATTAAGAGTCTCTTAAGGTTTGTCTCCCTCTCTGGTTTCATCTTGTTTTATTTTTCCCTCCCTTCCCCTATGATCCTCTCTCTTGTTTCTCAAATTCCTCATATGAGTGAGATCATATGATAATTGTCTTTGATTAACTTATTTCGCTTAGCATAATACTATGTCGTTGCAAATGGCAAGATTTTGTTGTTTTTTGATGGCTGTGTAATATTCCATTGTGTGTATATGTGTGTGTGTATATATATGTATATGTGTGTGTATATATATATAGCACTTCTTCTTTATCCATTCATCTGTTAATGGACATCTAGGCTCTTTCCATAGTTTGGCTGTTGTGGACATTGCTGCTATGAACATTGGGATGCACGTGCCCCTTCAGATCACTACATTTGTATCTTTGGGGTAAATACCTAGTAGGGCAATTGCTGGGTTATAGGGTAGCTCTATTTTCAACTTTTTGAGGAATCATACTGTTTTGCAGAGTGGCTACACCAGCTTGCATTCCCACCAACAGTGTAGGAGGGTTCCCCTTTCTCCACATCCTCACCAACATCTGTCATTTCCTGACTTGTTAATTTTAGCCATTCTGACTGGTGTGAGGTGGTATCTCACTGAGGTTTTGATTTGGATTTCCCTGATGCCGAGTGATGCTGAACACTTTTTCATGTGTCTGTTGGCCATTTGTACGTCTTCTTTGCAGAAATGTCTGTTCATGTCTTCTGCCCATTTCTTGAATGGATCATTTGTTCTTTGGGTGTTGAGTTTGAGAAGTTCTTTATAGATTTTGGATACTAGCCCTTTACCTGATATGTCATTTGCAAATATCTTCTCCCATTCTGTCGGTTGTCTTTTGGTTTTGTTGACTGTTTCCTTTGCTGTGCAAAAGTTTTTTATCTTGATGAAGTCCCAATAGTTCATTTTTGCCCTTGCTTCCCTTGCCTTTGGTGATGTTTCTAGGAAGAAGTTGCTGCGGCTGAAGTTGAAGAGATTGCTGCCTGTGTTCTCCTCAAGGATTTTGATGGATTCCTGTCTCAAATTTAGGTCTTTCATCCATTTTGAGTCTATTTTTGTGTGTGGTGTAAGGAAATGGTCTAGTTTCATTCTTCTGCATGTGGCTGTCCAATTTTCCCAACACTATTTGTTGAAGAGACTTTTTTTCCATTGGACATTCTTTCCTACTTTGTCAAAGATTAGTTGACCATAGGGTTGAGGGTCCGTTTCTGGGCTCTCTGTTCCATTGATCTATGTGTCTGTTTTTGTGCCAGTACCATACAGTCTTGATGATGACAGGTTTGTAATAGAGCTTGAAGTCCAGAATTGTGATGCCACCAGCTTTGCTTTTCTTTTTCAAAATTCCTCTGCTATTCGGGGTCTTTTCTGGTTCCATACAAATTTTCAGATTATTTATTCCATACTTTGAAAAAAGTCGATGGTATTTTGATAGGGATTGCTCTAATTTAAAATTCTTTTTGTTATTTAGTTAGCATGAGTTATTCTCCAAGAATTTGGTCATTTCTAGGCGTAAGGATAAAAATGGGTTGTAGACATACCAAGGGCCAGATTTTGGGCTGTGGTGACCCTCCAAGTTAGTGATGATACTTTGGCAAGAATCAAGAAATAGACTCAGTTTAATTTAAACAATACAAAATAGTTTTAGACTTACCTAAAAATGGAAGAGTTAGTTCTGACTTTAGGGGAAGCTTGTGGCTTCCTTGCAAAACTGGCCAGGACTAGGTTTTTCTATCTCCCTGTTTAGTTTTGCTCCCAGGAGTTCAGACGATTCTTAGCAGCCTTCCCCTATGGTTGTCTTAAAATGGCTATATAGGAACCTGTTCCCTCACTGTACCCTGCAGAGGAGAGCGAATATTTCCACAAAGACCTGGATTTACATCACACTGAACCAGTTTAGGTTATATGACTAACTTTGAACCAGGAAATAGAAATGTCACAGTTAAAAGTTTTGAATATTAAGATATGATTCTGAGGGTTTCACTTCTAACATGGTCTTTTTTTTTCCCTATTAAAACAAAACAACTTCTAAACTTTGTACTTTTGGGCGCCTGGGTGGCTCAGTTGGTTAAGCGACTGCCTTCGGCTCAGGTCATGGTCCTGGAGTCCCGGGATCGAGTCCCACATCGGGCTCCTTGCTCAGCAGGGAGTCTGCTTCTCTCTCTGGCCCTCTTCCCTCTCGTGCTCTCTATCTCTCATTCTCTCTCTCTCAAATAAATAAAATCTTTAAAAAAAATAAACTTTGTACTTTTTCCCATTTTTAGTAAGTTCTATTTTTATTACCAACTTGTGCTTCTTCAAAACTAATTTGATTTGTAGCAAATTCTCTAAGCTGTAATAGTCTCACTTATGGAAAGTAAAATCATTTATTATACTCCCACAAAACACTTTCTAAGGCAAAATAGTATCTTAAAAGTTAAATGAGACTTTTATATATCAAAATTATCCATGTCCATGTTCTAGATTATTTCTGATTAGCTTTAGCCAGTTGTTTTTGCTATACTTTAACATTTCATAGGTGTGTGTATATGAAACCTTATATGTTTATAATAAGGAGCCTAAAAACATCTTTTAATCTACCAGGGTCATGGATGGTATGGAAAAAGTTTTATAGCCTGTGAGGCCAAGAAAACCGTGCTTCTCAAGCTTTATTTATTTTCCTATATAGCTTGAGAAGCTATGCCGTCAGTAGTTCAGGTCTTGTTAAAAGTCACAAAGCAGACAAGGATGAAGCAAGTTGGAAAGGACTGTCCTTTACTGGTGTATGATGAATCAATTCAAACCTTTCTATTGAACTCCAAATCACTGAACCATGAAATCAGTAGGACAGTGGACCAATCCCCCATAACTGCATATTTTCCCCATACCCACTTCTGCAGGACACACAATTCCATCAACATGGGTTATGGTGGTGTCTACACCCAGAGAAACCATATACACATTTAAGAGGAAACAGAAGTATGTGCAATGTTCAAGGCATCTCACTAACTAGCGGTGGGCACAAGGATGAATAAGGATGATATAAAGATAATTCATTAGGAACATGAGGGAAGATGTTATTAATACCCTTGAAATTAGAAGGATAAATAAATATGCTTTGAAGAAAGAAGTAGAGGAGGGTAGGGTAATACTGGATCAGAGTACCTCATAGTATAGCCACTACATGTATAATAACCTCAGCTAAGTGACTTAACCTTTCTGGATAGTATTTATTCAAGAGGACAGAAGCTGTTTATTTCATCTGTGTATTCCCATCACCTGGTACACTGCCTGGCAGATACCAACCACTCACACCCCGCCCCAATACGCACACATAAAAAGAGAGGTTCTCAAGGCATGTTTTTATTGAAATGAATAACTTTCTGTATCGGATGACCTCTAAATGCATTTTCAGTGCTAGCCTTCAATGATTCTAAGAGAATTTGGCATGCCCCTGTGTGTTACTGCGTTATCTCTGGTGTTTGTGAGGAGAGCAGTCCTGGAAGCTAGGAGCAGAATGATAATTCATGATTAACAGGAAAACCACCTGTCTAAAGATGTCCTTCTTGAAAAAGGTCAGCTGTTGCTGTGAGTAAATATACTTCTCTGGCAGAGTAAAAATGCTAGATTATTACTTTTTGCCTTCCCTCTGAATTTTTTTTTCCTTTTGTACTATTGCCTTTGCAAATGTTGACTTGTGAAAATGTGAAAGGTCAAAAGTGAGCTTGTTAAAGGGAGGTGGATGCATTTCTTTTTCACTTGTATTTTTATAGGCAAAAGAGATTGAGCTAGAATAGAAGTTGATTCACGTTCTTGAACTGAGGGCTCACACTCTGCTGACACTGCTGTCACATTGGATAAGACCCTACCAAAAGAGGGAAGTTATACCAAAGTTTGCTCAGAATGATGATTCAGGGACAGCAGAAGAACATGAGTGATTATTAGGAGGTCCTGTGACCTATTAACCAGGGTCAGTCCTACTTAGGCAAACAAAATTTGGCTTCCCTAGAAGTTCCTGCCTGGGAAGGAAAGTGGAGAGAAAACAAAACAATGGGGAGATTGATACACAAAAGACAACCAGGCAAGAACCCTTTAAGCTGTAGGAAACATTTCAGTTCAGCCTGAGTAAGATGAAGGCATGTACAAATCCGAACAGGCACTTTCATAGAAATAAGAAAGATTCAGGGAACAACCTAAACTCCTATGAAAGCATTCCTCCAGTGTTACAGATTACCAGCCAGGCTGGTACCCACATTTACAGATGTTAGGGCAGCTAAGGTGATGGTGGCTCTCTCATGATGTTTTATCTTCTTTACTCTTTACCTCTTTAGAATGCAGCTTGCCTTATTTCTGTGTGATTTAGCCACTTACATGAAGACAACAGTAGCTGCTAACTAAACTCACTGAAGTATATGTGTACTAAGACTATGTTGATGAGTTATTTTAGCTACTCAAAAATGCCTCGGCCAAACTTGGATATCAAGATATGTTGATACAGAAGTAAGTTGATTCAGACAGTAGTTGCTAGGTTTTTGGATTTTTTAGAATAAGTAATATATAAACACACAGGCACTCTCATACACATAATTGTTTACTTTTAGTTTTGCCAGGAATGAAAAAGTAAATGGTATCATTTGGTTTAATCCTTTCAAATAGAGCATTTCAATTCAAAACTTAGGAAGGGTATGTTTTCATAATAAATGCCAGAGCTATAAATTGGACAAATTTGAATTCTGAAAAATTCATTAAGTTGACCTTATTTTCTTATGCCACACACATTTGAGAAATTAATTATGGATTGGCACCCATCCTTGCATTGGCATTTGGATTATTATGACACATGAAACAAGGATACAGACTAGGATAAATGTATCCTCTCTTTCTGCTTCTATGTGTGTTTTTTACAGTTTTCCTTTTCCAGTTTTCCTTTCCTTTTCTCCTCTCCCCCTTCCTCTTCTTCTTTCTTATCTGCCCATGCCTTGAGATACAATGGGCATAACTCATTTTGTACCATGAGGTTGTCAAGGTTACTGATAGCTGGATTAGGAGCTTTTCTAGAGTTGTTTAAATAGGTCCTACCTAGGTTGCCTATTCAAGTAAGCAATGAAACAAGCTTTGAGTACTGGGCTGGGGAAGACCAAGTGAAAAGCAGTTGGGGTAAAGGGAGGGAGATCCTTAGCACAGAGAACAGGACCGAAGGGCCAAGTGTAAAATTGGGGTGAGGGACACCGGGGTGGCTTAGTCAGTTAAGCATCTGCCTTCAGCTCAGGTCATGATCTCAGGGATTGAGCCTCATGTCAGGCTACCTGCTCATCAGGGAGTCTGCTTCTCCCTCTCCTTCTGCCACTCCCCCTGCTTGTGCTTTCCTTCTCTCTCTCTCAAATAAATAAATAAAATCTTTAAAAAAACAAAATTGGGATGAGGGTGTGGCCATGTTGGAATGTCAGGCATCAGAAGGCTAGGAATTGACACCAAAAGCCACATAAAAGAGCCTTCATGGTAGAGGAAAACCATAGGTCTGGTGTGGACAGTGGGGCTGAGGTGAAGACGGGAGTAATATCCTTGGGCAGTGATTGGTTATGATTGTTTACATGTATTTGAGAATTCTCAAGGTTTTAGGTATTGTTGATTATGCTCTCATTTTTGACAAGGGCTTTTTCATATGTCAGACACCATAAAACTAGCTATATCGATTGGAATCAAAATGTCAGGGAGTATATTCTTCTATGTTTTCAATTAGTGCATAGTACTTTTTCCTTCTTAAGTGATACTGTCTCTTGTTAGGCAAATATTAAAGGATTCTTGCATAACTGTTCATGTTCATCATTCATTGCCTTCAAAATCACATTAAAGGGAAATGAGCCCCAAATCATTGGCTATGTTTTTATTTTAATGTAGTTTACTAACCTCTTATGATTTTTAAACATTCACAACAGCCCAAGAGTTGTTTTTTTTTTTTAAAGCTAATTCTCTTCAACATGGTAATTATTCTCCACTGCCTGTTAGAATGTTCCATGTAGATGCCTTTGAGCACAGCTATACTTGCCGAATTCAACCAGTTACCGTGGTCTACGACCCACCCCCCTTACCAATTTCCCTATTTCAATGAATACTTCCATTATTCTCTCAATTGCCCTAGAAGCTATTTTCATAGCAGAAGATATCTATGCATGTTTGATCTATTCTAAGTACCATTTTTAGATCTGAAGTGTGGAGACATGGCGGCAAAGAGATAACAAGGAAGGACTAAAGAAAAGGGACTGTGAAGGTGGATTGTGTAGAAAATGTGTGAGGACGGAATAGTTTATCAGCTCCAGAAGAATAAACATTACTGAAAAGGATCAACAGGGTCTAATATAAAGACCATGGACTTTGGAAACAAATGCTCCCAACCCACAGTATTTGTTATGTGTGCCAGATTCTGTTTTTATAAAGTTAGGAATGCAGAGGGAAGGTGATTTAAATAATGTAATTTAGACCATTATTCCCACTATAGCCTACATTTTTAACAATACTAATTTGTGTCAGTTTCGAACATGTTATACCTGCTGACTCCGGTGTGTCCTTATTGCCTTTGAAACAAAATTCAAATTTATTAACCTCATATTTAACATCTTCTTGAGTTGGTTTTATCTTCTCCCAATTTTAACTTGAGTGGATGATTTTCATCATCACATGAACATGTTTATATTTTTGCATCTTAAAAAAAATGTAAAGGAAAGGAAAATCCTACCTGGGTTTCTCTTCTTCCTCTATCACCTGCCCCATTACTTTTCCTTCTAGACCCTTCTTAACAGGGTCTATACTGATCATCTCTACTTTTCTCTTGACACACTTACTTGAACACACTCCAACCAGATTTTTCCCTATGTCCCCAAACTTGCCCTCCTAAAGTTCATAGTTTCTGTGTTGCTAGATGCCATGGTTATTTTTCAATATTAATTTAACTTGATCTGTCAAAAGCATTTGACTTTCCCCTTCTTGGAACACTTTCTTCTCTTGGCTTCTACACTCTCCTGATTTTTCTTCCACTTTTCTTATCTCTCTCTCTTAGATTATTTTCACTGGTGTTCCATTACATCTCCAGCTCTAAAATGTTGGGGAACTCCAGGGCTGAGTCTGTCACACTTTTCTTTTCCACCTACACTTATTTGTCAGATCATCTTTCATGGTTTTATATCACATTTCTGTTGTATCTATATCTCACGTTGAGATTCTCCCCTAAACTTCAGTCTGATATATCTAACTGCCCAAGTAAGAACTCTACCTGATTTCTGATATCCATATCAAGATGAACACATCCAAATTGAGTTTCTGACATTGTTCCATCCAAAAGCTTAGCAACATGAAACAAAAGGTAATTCCTCTCTGTCTTCCCATGTCAATCATTTGTCTTTCTTTTAGTTGCTGAGGCTAAAAACCTAGAAGTTTTATTTGATGCCTCTCTCCCTTTCGCACACCAAATCTTCAACATATATCCAGAATTTGACCACTTATGCGTGCACCCCCCTCCCCATCTTGACCCAATCACCATCTTCTCTCTGTTAGGTTACTGGTCTAGCTTTCTAACCGATCTCCCTGTTTCTGTTCTTGCCTCCTGCCTTTTCTTTCAACACAGTAGATAAATTTGTCATTTAAAAATACAGATTGACCCAAGCTCCTCTTCTGGTTAAAACCCCCGAATGTCTTAATTGTCTCAGAATAAGTATCCATGCACTTACTGTCTTCTATAGGCCCTACAGGAACTGGTCCCTGGTTACCTTGCTCCCCTTATCTTCTAAGTTCCCCCTCACTCTTTGTCCAGTTACATTACCTATCTCTTCCTGGCTTATTCCCATTTTAGAATCTTGGCAGAGGTGTTTTTTTTCTCTGATGAGGATGCTTTTCACCCACAGGTTCATGTAACTTGTTCAGGTTTTGATTCAAAATTCACCTTCGCAGTGAGGCTTCCCATTCAATTCTCTCCTCAATATTCAGGTTTCTATTTTTTTTAACTTCTTTTCCTTTTTATATTTTAGATGCATTTTCATCTTGTCCACAATCTTGCATAATATCTGTCACCTCATAGAATGAGAAGAATTTTTTTTGTCTATTTTGTCCATTACTGTGCCCCTGGCACCTAGAACACATAGTAGGTGTTCAAAAATTAATTGTTGAATGAATAAATGTACCTTTCACTACTTTTCGGCCTTTGCTTCTAAAAAAAACCCCTAGATATTCTGTTCCCAGGTCTACATTATGCTCTCTTCCTTTCCTTCTTTTCCTTTGCTAGGAACATCTTTCAGCCTGTCCCTAAATCTTTGCAAGGCCAAATTTCATAAACTCTTCACATCCCTTCAAAAAGTTTGCATTGTCCATTGCTACTTTTCAACACCTTTACAACCAAAGAGTTCTTGGTTTTATTCTGATCCTTGTCACAGATTTGCCACAGTTGGGAGTAATCTCTCTCCTTCTGAACAACTATAACATTCCTCCATGGTGTCCATCCCCCACCAGCAGTGAGCTCTCTCCATTTTTATTCTCATTCTGAGCACTGTCTGTCAGGTCAGTAATGTCATCTTGAATCTTGACACACCTTAGGTTTGGCTCTCTTGCTATAGTATTATACCACTTGTCTCTATTTCTTCTTGATTTCTTTTTCATCACTCTTTGGTTCTTTCATTTTTTGTAAACTAAACTTACAGAGAGCCCCAGGGAGCTTCATGTATTTCTATTTTTTTTTTTTTAGGTTCCTCCCCCTCCCCACAACCTCCCCCTTCTCTCATTGGAATAATTTGCCATTTGAAGGTCTTCAGAGACCTGGGGTTTCACAGAATTTCTTGTTGTAAAGATAAAGAAGGAAGTCAGGAACTAGGAATTCTTAGACTTTTTCCATATCCACAGCTTTAGCCCCCACACCTGTTTTTGCTATACCTGGTCAATATATGTGCAAACACTCATATTTGCACATGTATGCATGTACACATGGATACCTTTTCTTTAACAAAATTATTCTGTTTTTAAATATATTTTTAAAATCAAAGGAGATGACTACCTATTAGCAGATGAATTTTCAATTTCCAATTTCCTTTTGAACCACACTCTGAAGGATATTTATGACTCCTTTTTCAACTTTGTGAGGCCTAAGTTATGGTCATTGTCTAAGTTCAAGTTCTTCTAAATAAAATTATAGATAATAGAGCTTCAAGGATGTTTTTTGAACTTCTTGTACAGCATCTGTTTTCACAGATGATGAAAATAAGCCCTAAGAGGGATTGATTTGTTCACATTCACAGTGCTACTGAGTACAAAAGTCAACAGATCAAAAATCAGAAATGGGTTTCAAGAAAAATGCACATTTTCTACTCCAACTTGCCAAAATAACTAGTATTTTCTTTTACCTTAAGTTAGCTTGAAATATTTCTCAGTCCATAGAGCAGTGAAACTCGACTCAAGGTAAGTCAGGGATTTACCAAGTATTGTGCTTTGAACAGGCTTAGGTTCCTAACAGCTATTTCCATAGCTGAAGATATCCACACATGTTTGATCTATTTAAAGTGCCATTTTTAGACCTGAATTATGGAGACATGGCAGCAAAGAGATAATAAAGAAGGTCTAAAGAACAGGGACCATGAAGGTGGATTGTGTAGAAGATGTGTGAGTAAGGAATGGTTTACTTATCAGCTCCAGAAGAGTCAATATTATTGAGAAGGATCAATAGAGTCTAATAGAAAGATCATGGGTTTTGGAAACAAACACATATGAGCTCAATATCCTGCTCTGTCATCAACAGTTGTGACCTTGGGCAAGCTACTTACTATTTCTGAGCTTTGGTTCCTCATAATACATTAACATGGCAGCAATAATAGTATTATTGTATATATACAATTAGATAAATTAGGTAAGAAACACTGCCTCAGAGTAGTCGCTAAATAAATGGTAGATATTAGTAATTGAGTAATGACATAACTAGATCAATGACATAAAATTAGCAGATAGCATATTCCATTATTAATATGACTTTTAATGTCAGACCCACAGACTGAATTCTCTTATCTGGCTCTTGTATAAATGATCGCGTCAATTGAATATTTGTGATGGAACTCTGAAGACTCCTAACACTACACCGTATACCTGTCTCTCCTAGTCTTAATGGGGAGATGCCTGGCACACAGCATATAACATTTTTTTTTAATTTTCTCTATTTTGGAGTTGATATAAATGTGGCGTCTATTATGTAATGTTCCTTGCTTGCAGTCTTGTACAGATCCTCAGATGATGCGTGACTGCGTTTGATTTTATTTATTAAGTTTAAGCAGAAGGAACAAACCAGACAAGCTTACCTATATCATCATTTCTTCTGAGCCACTATCAAATGCCTCAGTGAGATTAATGTGATTTATATGCAGATTCTTGGAAGGAAGGGGAACTGCTGACCTCCTGTTCCACTGCCTGGAATCTCCCTGGACTCTGGAACAGGGAGTTTAAAATATTAATGCTTTGAATAATAAATTAGAGTACATAGTAAATGAGGTATGAGCATAACAATTTTAATTAGTTTTAGGCACATTTTAATGATTGTTTGGCCATTAACTCCGGTAAACAAAAATGCAGGGGAAAAAGATGTATGAGCTTCTTATTACTTAGCTTTAACTGAAGCCTTTGCAAAGATGTATATCATTTTAATTTTGGTTCCAGAGGCTTTTATGTAAATTAATTGCATTGGAGAATTGGCAAGAACATTTTATTCAATTTGGAACAGCGGTGATTATAAGCTTTACATTAATATAACAACAATTTAACAATGGCTGATAGATGGGCCACAGCCATGCAATTATCAAAAGTAAGCCACTCTCTTGATCTCTAATTAGGTCTATAAGCAAATAGAATTTTGCCAGCACTAATTGCCATAGTAAAGCTGGCAGTGAGGTAGCAAGTGAGCTTGTGTTTAAGGTAGTCAGGACAGGTGCTGTATATCCAAAGATTTTCCCATTTTCTGATTAAATCAGTTATGTAATTCAATTATATATGTTGTAGAAATAGACATTTAACTGAATTGAAAAGCTTTCTCCCTGCTCAATACATCCATACGTCTTGTTAACTGCAGACATCAGTGCTTCATGTCTAAAATACGTATTTGGTTAAATGTTTTCCCCACCCTCCTTACTGTCTGCTCAGATGCATGTCCTCCTCTAATAGCTCCGAGTCTAATAGTACCTAGGATATTTAGTGCTTCTTGCTAGACAAATACGTAGATGGAAAAAGATACACAATTCCTTGACCTACTGCTCCATGTTAGTAGGGATTAAAAAGCACTCAAAGGGGATTTGGGAGGCATTTGAGCACCAGGCTAGATATTGTAGGACCCATTTTTAAAGAAGCCTGGAAATCCCTTTATTTCTTTCAGTCTTTGACTAAAAGCTTGGTCCATTATGCAACAAAGACTCTTTGTTTTATTTTTCACTCCAGTTTATTCCAGTGAGCACATCAATAACATTTAAAAGGAAAGGGATTTTAGTTTAGACATCAGTTGAGTTTAAACTAGATCTAGAAAAGGCAAATTTCTAGTGAAGAGCCTGTAACATGTCAATCCAGGGAGAAAAGGCCATTTAACTGGATTTCTAGAAGGAAATTTACTTCTTAACCATCTGAGCCACCCAGGCACCCTAGAAGGAAATTTACTTCTTTAAATACTCCTCCATTTGGAAACAAAATAAATCCTTCCCATCCCATACCAAATAGAAATTGATGAGCATGAGTGTGGCATGAACTTCATATAATCCTATCAGAGAATTTCAAATCTTTGACCAGGTCTTTGGTACCTACAGGAGTGGCTATTAAGAGAAATCATACATAAAGACCTGAAAGGGCAAAATTTGAAAACAGGAGATAATTATTTGTGCAAAAGTACATAAAATATTTACACCATTGTATAGAGAAGCACCTTGAAACATATGAGACCAAAAGATATATATTCTTTTGCCTTTGATGGGTTTACGCTTCACTGGCATTGATAATTACCATCTGGAAAATTCCATGTGTTTGTGTTGACATGCATGTGCACTTGACCTCCCGGTTATTAGACAATTAGGATGATGAATAAGTGTGCCCATAACTCACACAGAACACAGATCTCAAAGAGAATCAGCCTCAATGTTTCCTTGTCAGGTGTAGAGTGTTCTGTGCCACTGAAGATGGAAAAGCCCTCCGAGTTATTCTTGAGATTTGAGGTGTCAGTGAATAGCTATGACAGAATGTGAAGCCTGACCTTCACCCTGTTCATTACCCTGACTTAGTAACTCAAACCTGTGGAATCTACTGTTACCCTCAGTATAGGAGATAGGCATCCCAAAAGATGAGCATCAATTTGCACCGTGCAGATTAGAAGGAAATGCTCTCTGAGCAGAATCCTTAAAGCAGGGGAGAAAGGTTAGGAAGATGAATGTACTCAGGAAAACATTCCAGCAAAGGATCGGCTTCTTGGGTACTTCTCCAGAACGGTGGGAAAAGCAATAGTCGGCACACAGTTTGAATTTTTCTTTTGTTATAGTTCATCAAAATCACTGCAATCCTTCAGTAAAAGCATTAATACCCATAGAGCTTTGTAAGACTGTGTTGTGGGGAATAAAATTGCAGAAATAGCAAAGGAAACCATGGCCTCTCCTAGATCAATCTGTGGTCTGGTACTCACGAAAGGAGTACCATACCTTACTAGGGACTGTGTCCAGAGCACATTCCAGATGCTAACTGGCAGAAACTGATCAACTGGCTATGCAGCTGGGAGAGGAAAGGCAGGACAGCTTCTGGGAGGATCATTCTTGCGGGTTGGGGGTGGGGGTCCACTGCAGTGACATCACCCTTGCAAGTGGTTGAGGAGAAGGGTGATGTGTTTCTCTCCAGTTTTCATAATCTCCCTGCTTAAAAATGAATTTTCAGTGTGTGTGTGTGGACTGGAAAGGGCACCTAATTTGGGACAAGTGCCATTCAAAGTCTTATCTTTTCTGGCAGGTCCAAATTGGATAACACTGCCAAGGTAGATGTGTGCGACTCGGAAAACGCTGCCATTTGTAGTTTGGTGGCTATTCAGGCAATTCATCCTTCACAATAACTAAGAAAGTTTTTCCTTATACTCTAATAAAAATAAAAAAAATAATCACTCTTCACTATCTACTGCATGCCAGAATCTTTGTTATATGTGTGTATACATAAGTATACATATGTACATATAATATTTTTTCATT
This sequence comes from Eumetopias jubatus, assembly GCF_037043125.1. NCBI lineage: Eukaryota > Metazoa > Chordata > Mammalia > Carnivora > Otariidae > Eumetopias > Eumetopias jubatus. The sequence continues at coordinate 31,762,706 of NW_028274808.1, forward strand.
CTCATACCATTATTATCTCCATAGATAAAGATACTGAGGTGAAATGAGCATAAACAGCTGTTCAAGAAAATGATGAGGCCAGCATGTATACTCAAGGCTAGCTGGTCCCTAGAGCTGTGCTTCTTTTTAGTAGGCTGTATTCCTGCTAGATATTGGGTATGACTTGAAGCATATTAAGTCCCTAAGAAGACCATGCTTGTATTGATGTATAAATGTTCCCAATATCTTCTGTCTGCTAGCAATTCTTATCCACAGGTGAATGGAGACATTGGGCATGATTGAAGGGGTATCAAATTGCTTGTCCTTCCCTCAATCCTGCCAGAAAGTCTAAAAATCTAATATTCTAAAAATCTATTATGCTAACATTATATCTTGGTAAGGTGTCAGTTTGGGTTACTGGAAAGTGCACTGTGTCACAATAGTCAGAATAGCCAGATGTTTGGACTTCAGGCTCATTGTGGGTGAGTGGGGGGGGGCAGAAGGTTCTAGAATAAATGGCCTTCAAGTTTTCCTTTCCTTATAAAATTCAATATGTGTTTGATGCTATTTGTATTAAGACTGTTTTTTCTGGAAAGATAACATATTAGCCTCTCACAAATTAGTAGGGTTAATATCTGTATATCAGTCTCTTACCATCTAGGAGCTGCCTGTTGAACAAATGGGGTAGAATGGGCAAGTAATTGTGAGGTTACAGTAGGGAATGGATGAAAGAATAGTCTGTTGTTTGGGAGGGTAGTGAGCTGCTACAGAAAACTACACTTAGAGCCCTTTAGAGAACGTGTGATCTCTCTGAGTGTCAAGAAGATGAAATACAGAACAGAGGAACAATATGTGCTGAGTAGGGGCACCTGGGTGGCTCAGTTGGGTGTCTGACTCTTGGTTTTGGCTTGGGTCATGATCTCAGGGTCCTGGCATTGAGCCCTACATGAGGCTCCATGCTCAGTGGGGGAGTTTGCTTGAGGATTCTCTGCCCCTCTCCCCCTAAATAAATAAATAAATCTTTAAAAAAATATCTGTACTAACTATAGATGAGAGGCGAGAGATGGACAATAGGGATGCCATATTTAGAAACTGTTTCTTGAAGTGGCTCTGCCTAGTCCTAATACTCAGGGAGCCTAACAATACAGAGCTTTGGCTCTGAGTCTTGATCCCAGTTTTTACTTAATTGTGCCTTGCTTGATGTCTGCTATTTTTTGAGTCCTTGACTTATGGGCCAGTAATAACTTGCAGAGGAAAGAAAAAATCCCTGATTCTGAGAATCAGCCAGGAAGTCAAGAAGCCACTGAAAGTTGGACTTCTTGATTTCATGCCTCCTGTCCTGGCCTCCTGTTAGTACTTCAGAGTTCTAGAAAGGTCTTCCTCCCAGAATTCTATTGCCAATTTACTCGGCAAGAGATATGCATCATTGGACTAAGGTTAAATGGTCACCTTTTTAATTTTAATGTTCCTGCCCTTAATTAGTAGTTTAGTCTTCCAGACCTTCATTTGTTACACTTAAATGGATTTTGTAATTAGCTTTGCATCCCAGTCAGGTTTGTTGCCCCATCCCAGTTCAGAAAAGCAACCAATTAGATCTTGTTTCCCATTCCTTCCTACTTTCTTGGAATAACTGCCCTATTGGTAATTGTTTAAGCACAACTAATACAATCCAACAAGATCATAGCTTGGCACTGCTAATACACTTAGTGAGAAGATGATTGAATTTATTAAGCATTTGGCCCAATATAGCTCCTAACAAATGCATTTTGAGGATATGACAGTCCTGGTGAGTGAGTTAAAGACTTATTATTTGGACTGCTAGTGTCCTTGTAATGGAAACTCTGATTCTTGTCAAGTCCATTAGCTGCTTTACAAAACAAGGGCTGTCATTTCATTAAGCTGCTCCACACATATCAATAGCTCCAGGGTGAATTCTGGTCACTTCTTGTCTATGTCACAATTTCTTCTCAAAGCCAGCAGCTTACAAGTCTTCACTGTATAAGAAGGTACCATGAGTCTAAATGAAAAGGCAATATATTAAATCAAAAAAATCATTAAAAAGTTAGATTTTTAAAAATGTCTTTTTTTCCCTAATTTTCTTCATTTGTTTAACAAAGAACCAAAAAATATTGAAATTGGAACATTACCTCAGTCTACATTTTAGTTAAGGACAGAACAGGGATGGGAACCCCAGATCTTCCATCTTCCATTCTAGTAGTCTGAGAAATCACTCTGCTTCTCTGGTGTTCTGCATATGTTAATTTCTTCAGTTTTCCATTTACCTAATATTTACTGAGCTCTTCTTTTATGCCAGGTGCTATTGTAGTGCTGGAGTTAGATCAATGAATAAGACTAAGTCCATACCTTCATGGAACTTAAGTTCTAGCTAGGTCAACTAACAAATCAATTTAAAAGTATATCATATAAGATTAAGTAAAATGAGTCAGGATAATGAGACTGGAGAGTAACAGGGTGTCCTTTAAGATACAGTGTTAGAAAAAGGCTCTTTGAGGCTATGTTTACAAGAACAGCGATTTGGCTGAACTGAGGGTGAAAAACAAGCCACAGAGAGGAAAATTGCAAAGGCCCTGAGGCAAAAATAAATGTTGTGTGTTTCTGTTCACAGAATAGCAATGAGGCCAGCGTGTCCAGAACAGAGAGGGTGGCTGAGAATAGTAGGAGATGAGCACATAGTTATAGATAATGATTATTTCTAGTTCCTATATAAGTAGAATTGCAATTCCAGTGACAGGAGAAAGAGAACAATTTATTCTATCAAGACTGATAAATGGCTGCATAATCTGGAAACATTAAATTTTCTCAACAATGAAAGAAAAGTCAAATTCAGTCCAACTCAGGCCAGGAATATGTCTGAATTTCAATCTAAATTGACTAAGCACTGATTGTATGCAAGGTTCTGGAAGACCTACAGTGAAGCAGAGACTAATTTTGAAATGAATGACATAAAAAAAAAAAGAGGGAATGAAAAAAATAAGACTACTAAAAGAAAAGATTAATGAAACTGAATATGCCATTGAAGCTGGAAAGGGTGCTGGGGACGTTCAGTGGGAAGATGGATATAGTTTGCTGAAGGATGCAGACATGGATGATGCAGAAGTGATCTACAGACTGGGAGTAAAGGAAGAGCAGGTTGCTGACAAGTAGAGATGGCTGCTTGGGAGCCCATTACAAGCTGAGGATACAGCATGAATCAAGATGGGAAGATGAAAATGGGGTAGTGGATGGTGCCTAGCGCAAGTCTGGTTGTTTGGAACAGAACAAGAGAATCTGGTAGATAAAGTTGAAAAGACAATGAAGAGTTTTGAATGCCTTAATTAGGAACTTTAACCTAATTCATTAGGTAATGCAGAGCCATTAAAAGTTTTGCATTAGAAGATGAAGATGACAAAGAAGATGAATTAGCTTCCCTTGAGTTCTTTGTGTAGCTATCATTGAGGAATTTAGATACACTGGTGTTTTTCAAACTTTTTTAAGCATTGGAACTCTTTTTACCAATTGATATCTCTGACTTAACCTCTCTCTTCGCATCTGAGGAAGTCCCAAAGGCATTTTTGAGAAAACCTAGGACCATGAGAAACAGTTTTGAAAGTCACTGAGCCGAAACATCTTGAATCTACTTTCATTTTTTTTTAACCATGCCAACTTTTAGGAGAGATTAACATTTCACTTGAAAAATAATGCATTACCTTTTCCATGTCATAAAAGAAGGTTCTTTAAAACATCGGTGAGTTGTCCGCACACACAGCCCTATGCCCCATCCTTTTAATGTTTGAGTTTGGGTCATGAAGCTGGCTGCTTATCTAGATAATTGAGAGACCAAATAGAGAATGAGTCTCTCAGAGTCAGAACTACTAGTCAACTAGTAATAGGCCAGTATATAAGGCTTTAGAATCTTATAATTATGCAAATATTTTTTTAAAGTAATTTCACTAATTCTGAAAAACATGAGGAAATTTCAGGCAAAAGCTAATGTGATCCATTCTTTTCAAAAAGGTGGTTTTCCCAGCAGGAGCTCACTCATGTTTTTACAAATATTAATCTTCTGAGTACCTGAAAATGGAAGTGAGGATGTGGTCAGTAGTGATCTCTGGCAGATTAAGGATATCAAAAAGAGCAGAAATAAATTCAGACTCACCTACTTCCCCACTACCCACAGGTCAACTTACAGTCAGGGTGTGAATTAACAGCACAGCATCGATTTGTGCTTCAGTCTGTTCAAATTCCTCACACTGGTTCAAAAAGAGAAGAATCAAGAATTTCTGAGTTCTGAGAAATATTATCCTTTGCCTTTCCTCCAGTGCCTTCTATATACTACCTGACTGCTCTGACTCCCCCCTAAGACCCACCTCTAAAAAAGGATGCCCATGTGGTTGCTTCCAAGCCTCGGTGCTTGAGAGAACACCCCCTAATATATAAGCCTCCTCTGCAGGGTTGCCCTAAGACTGTGGAGGTGCCATCAGGAGATGGCATATCTTCTTCAGGCTCGTGTGGGGACAGTAGGCTTGACATGCAGTGCCGCACTCAGGCTCTTGTTTCTCCACATGAACACACAGTTCTGTAATGGGCACTGTAGTTAACTTCCCAAAATCCATGATACTAGTTTGAGTTTGAAACAGGAAGATGGCTTGAGGAATTGAGCCCAGGGCAGAGTGAATCCTCATTGGTCTGAGCCTTTCCCATGCCTCTGTTGGTTCAATCTACCCAAGAGGGTGGGCTTATGGTTTATGCACGTTTGGGTTATTTCAGTGTTCAGCTTATACCTGGCTTGAGAATTTGTTCTTTCTTTTCAAAGTTGGGATCGTGATTGAAATTAGAGTGAGGTAGCTCAAGGAAGAAGATGGGAGTTGTGATTGCCTTTAGCTTTGCAGAATGGTACGGTGTTAATAGATAAGGTGAGGAAATCCAGACTCAAGCCCTGGCATAAATTAATTCCATGATGTGTTAGGTAGTTTGAGTTTCCTGATCATCTGATTCTTTATCAATGAAATGAGAAAAAAATAATCCCTACCTTTCAGGATTCCTGAATATATTATATGATTACGCTATATGAACCCCTTTGGAAAAGTCTACAGTTTAGATACTTAATTTTAAACACACTTAAACACATGTGGTGGTATAGTCCTGAAACACCTTTCAGCAAAATACCAGAAGCTTAAATGGAATCACCCACAAATTCTCTTCTCTCCCCTCAAATTGGAGAAGTGGCCAGAAGGAGTTTGCAGATGAAGTAGAACAAAATGAATGGATTCTCACAAAATAGACTCAGATGGTATCAGTGTATGCTACAGGAAGCTGGAAACTATCAGCCCTTGGGCCACGGGTGAGGTAAATAAAGGTGGAGAGGAAGAGAACATTACCACTTTGTTGATCCATAAAAAAAGACTGACACTAGTGGTTTTTGAATTGTCCCTGTGTTGGTGTTCTCAGAAGCCTCCGTGGTATATGGGTAGATGGGCAAGGGGGGTATGGGGATTCATGGAGGATAAACCAGCAGAGCTCTGGGAACCCTCTGGCTTCAATGTGGTGGGTTCTTGCCAATCAAAATTTCAAAGTTTTAGCAGAGACATCACTACCTGTGTTTGGGAGCTAAGGGATGAAAAGAACAAAATTGCTCTTAAGAAGGAAATGAGGAGTATGTGGTTTGTTGCTGAAAGGGAGAGGACAATGAGGAGAGAAGGAAAAAGCCTGAGCCAGAGGACCAGAGACTGAAAGTCTCTTGGAAATGACTGAGGGACCTGATTTTAGACCAAGCAATATTTTAAGGTATTTGCATTGTTTGAAGCAAATCTCTCCATCCACTGAAATCTCAGCAAAGTTTCCCTTAAAGTGTCTTTCTTCCTTTCTTTCTTCCTTTCTTTCTTTCTTCCTTTCCTTCCTTTCCTTCCTTTCCTTCCTTTCCTTCCTTTCCTTCCTTTCCTTCCTTCCCTTCCTTCCCTTCCTTCCCTTCCTTCCCTTCCTTCCTTTCTTTCCTTTCTTTCCTTTCTTCTTCTTTTGCTGGTTCTTACCTATGGTAGCAGCTGTTTTTCAGGTACATACTTAGTGACAGAGCCTAAGTGTGCATCACACATTTTTATGGTTACTTAATATTTTTATTAAACAAATTAAGCATACAACTTAGTGCAGAGTTTCACCCATATTGGGAGCAGCCTAAGATTAGACATGCCCAGATAGTGTGAAGCAGTCCCATGGGCTGATTTGGATTTTAATTCTCTGCCCCCAGCCACATGTTGATGAAGGCATTACATGCGGATGACATTAGGGAGGCAGCAGGAGAGAAAAGGAATCAGGAGATTGACTAATTCTCAAACTGGATGATTCAGCCATAAAACAACTGATGCTAGCACATCTCCTCCATAGTCTCTAAGGAGCTGTAGAAATAACTATTCACAGCACTTTTTCAGAAGCACTACTTCCAAATCTGCTGTAACAGCTGCTTGGGCTGTTCAGCAGGGAAACCCAGGCAGATGTTGCACACCTTCGTTTTATCACCTCCTACAGGAATGTAATATGAATTAAAGGGGCATTTATAGTAAGTCCACCAAAAGGAAACCCAGTCCCCAAGCCTCATGATACAGAGGTACAGAGGCAAAGAAAAACTCGATTTTCTAACATAAGGGATGCTCAGTATCTACCTCAGATCTTTAGGCAGGGAAGAATAAAGACAAGGAAAATCACTCGAAGAAAAGTACACTCAGGAAATAAAGTATATACAGAGAACAACAGTCATATCCTAAATTCACAAACCTGACATCAATTGAAAGGAATGTCTCTCTTGCACTGGTCTTGACTCACTCTTGTTTTAGCAGTGCTCTGTACTCAAAATTGTAAGCTGTGTCAGGGGAGTCTTGCCCTGGTCTCCATGTGCAGAAAAGACCCCAGGGGCCATGCTTGATTGTTCCCTGTGATGAGGGAAGCACAAGAGGGACACTACAACTGCTATTTATATGTACCTTCAACCTCATCTATCACATTTAAACTGGAGTTTATTTTTAATGTACATACCCAGTATCACACATCACTTATGAATAAGTATACACACACACACACAAATGCACATTGAATGCTTATTTTTTTTTTACAGTTAGGAATTTATAATAAAAAATTTGGATACACTGCGCTAAGGGTTTATAGATTCATCCGGGATCTGTTTACAAGAGAGATTCAGAAACCCCTAGGGGAAAAGCTCAATATTACTTTGACTGTGTCTGACAGTTGGCTAGAAACTGAATGGCAAATACTTGAGACCTGGCCTGGGTCTCTTCTCAAGGACTCTTACAGAGATATCTCTTTGCAGATACCTGCCTAGGAAAGACCTTTTTGTCTTGAGAAGATGAACAGCTGGAGAAGAACGTGGTTTCCTGGGGTGACCCAGGAAATTGGAATGCTACGGAGGAAGAATGCTAAAGCTAGGCAAGTTCTTTTCAAATTGTAAATGACTAATTTCAGCAATGGTTTTTCTCTGCCTTATTGAGTGGTTTCCTATGTGAACACTCTCAACCTATGTATAGAATTGAAACCCTGAGAATCATAAATCCATATTCCATGGCTCTGCAGGATCTCTATCATTGTAGATGATGGAAGGACAGACATGTTATGATCTACTACAGAGGCGAGGACTTTCTTAATTATCAGTTCACCAAAGAAGGCAGATATGTCTATAGGCATAGCATGCTGAAGTGACATCTAATTTTTAATTTTAAAACTACTCATGATTAAAGCATCATAGTCTGTTGCCATTAAGGTACTTCTGCAAAGGATGTAAAGTAATGGGGCATTTTATTATAAGCTTCAGGTCCAGGCTTAGGTCAGAGCTTTAGTTTTACTTTTTTTGGACAAAAATATTTGGGTAGAAATCTACTTCCCCCCAACCTGCAAATAAAAAAAAAAATTCAGACATCCAAAATATTTTTAAGATAATCTTTGAGTGAAACTTGATTTTTGCTTTGAGATTTGAACATTCTTAAGCCTGGATTCCCCCCAAAAGTGAATCCGGCAGTGACTCTAGAGTTCCATGAGGGCAAGACTCATGAAGATTTGGGCTTTGTGATATTTTTACACTCACACCTGGGGAAAAAAATCAACAGAAATTCAAAATTGTTTTTCTGTGCTATGAAATAACAAGGGATTTGAACTTATCTACCCTGATCATACAAAATCAAATAAACTAAAAATAGCTTGATTGGGAGACAGTTGCGGAAATCCTATGGGAAGGTCCCTCCCGCCACCATGGAAGTCTTTTGGGTGTGAATGATGGAACTGTCACTGTTTTATAGCTATGTCTTAGAAGAGCCAGGCCAGACCAGCTGTATCAAGCTATTTAATCACATTCACATCCTTTTGACTTTTTTCAATGGTCCTCACTGCTTATTTTGCATTGAGTTTAGTTTCAGTGCCAGTATTCCCTCAGGACTTAGGTGAAAGAGGAAAAACAGAAACTGAGTGAGCAGCTTTACTGGAGCTTGAATATGGACTAGCCCTTTCCCAGCACCCCAGCGCTGAGTGAATTGTAAGTGACTCAGGAATAAACTCTGACAACAACCAGACATCACCTTGTCCCTGAGTCATCCTATCATCATTTCAAAATTACATCTTCACATACAGCAGATTTTCATGTGCTAAGATTCATTTAGAAATGGCACACGAACACCTGCAATTTGGCATTCCAGTTAGAGCCCCAGTGTATCAAACACTTGATTAATAAACTCTGAAGTGTTGAAATGATTCTCTGTCATTAATCATATTCTCTTCTACCTCTATATTACCTGAAATCATTAGAGGAGAAGAAAACCTGAAGTGCAATCAACCGCTAGCATGTTAATGCAATGACTAGACTCTTAGCTCCAAACAGGCAAAAGAAATTAAGTAAGTGGGAAATAACCAGAGATGTGGTTTTCATTTTGGGAGGGTTGGGGGGGATCCTGCTTTAAGGCAGGGGATATCTTATTCAAATCTCATTTGAATAACATGGGTGAGAATTTAGGACTATAGACAGACACTGTTTCACCTATTAGAGTAAGAGTCTGAATTGCTTGCAGCCCCCAGCAGCAACTCAGGACTTCACCCCAGTTCTTTTTGTGGAGCTATGAAAATGTGACAGCGGAAAGCTCTTCTGCTTTATGAGCTCTCTAGTTCATAGGTACACGTTCCATTCATGCACCAATCAGCACTTACCAGGAAGAATGCTGTCTCTTTGAGGCAGGGGTTCATGTTGTCTATATTTCATTGAGATCTGGTAGCCTTATAGTCTAGGTGTTTAAAAAGATTGCAGCAAAAATTTGGATATATCAAGTGCCATACAATGTATATCGGCTGGTCAATGTAGACTCTTGCCCTATTAGAAAGGCACTGAATTGCTGTGCACTTAAAAATGAATGTTGACCTGCACAATTGTAAAGGATAAAAGACTTTTACAAAGCAAAGGCAAAGAAAACTTTTGAATCAGACAAGTTAAATCACTATGAGTGTTGAATTGTAATATTGAAAGAGATTTTAATATTCAGACTAGAGTTGGCAAGAGATATTTACCTTGAATTAAATAATTCTTATGGGCACTTTGTTTCTTATAATTTAAATATTCAATCTTTCTAGTGTCAAGGATCCTGAAAGAGCAACCCTACTCTCTAACTTTTAAGAAGTGCTGTGTTGGCGAGGTGATTTCTTAAATGCTCTTAGTTAAATAGATCACAGAGCTTGTGATGTGCAGGGGTGCTCTTCTGGGTCTATATGTTGAATAGTTTATTGGGATATGTTATTTTCTCCCAATTAGTTTAGATTATTGAATTGTCCCTGGAAATTAGGTGAAGAATGGAAAAATGCCATTTTGGATATGTACACACGCTATGCTCACACTTAAGCACGAATTCATCAGTTCAATGTGGTAGTCTTCTCTCATTTGTAAAGTGAAGGGCTTGGGCCAGGTGATCTCTGGATGGCCTCTGGCTCACACACTCCAGGAATCTTCAGTGAATGCAGAGATGTAAGCCCCATGAGGGCAAGCACTTTGGCTTTCCTGTCCACTAAAATTTTTCAAAGAACATTTATATCCATTACTTTACTGGTTCCCCACAGCAATCCTATCAGGCAGGAATATCAGCCTGATATCTTTGTTTTATGGGTGTATAACAGAACATTTATAAATCATAATACAAGCATGCATTACTCTTTATTGTAAATTTCCATAGCCCGTTGATTCCTGCGGAATGTTTTGTTTTGTTTTGTTTTTTGATCTACGCCAGATTTTTATATTTGAAGCCAAACAACATTTAAAGCATGATTTGACAAATAGGGCTTCTTCCTACTATACTAGCTCTTTCTTAATAAATTTATTATCATTAAATCTGATATGTGATGTACTATGAAGCTATTTTTCACCTTTCTGTAAATTATATTAGTTAAATAGAAACCTTTTTCAACTTTAGCACTAAATCAATCCTGATTTGTTGTTTTTCCTGATTTCAGTGGGGTAAATACTCCACAGACAAATTCAAGCCACCAGTAATGTGACATTATTAAACACAGAGTTGGAAAGAAATGCAGTGTTATCGAGTATTTCCACTCTATGGATATAATAGACATAACACAATTTGTAATAGTAAAATATAGTAATTAGGAAGTAAGGAGTTTCATATGTTTATTACCTTTGCTTTTAATATATTAATTGTAAGCTTTTATAATTTAATTTTTAATAACAACTGTGTATAACAACCAGGTTGCAAAAATTCCAGAAAATTTACCAATTTACTTTTATAACCAAGACTACTAGGGCCTGAGCATTTTTTGCTTCCTAGTCCATTCTGTGCTTTCCAGACCTTGCTGTTTTAGAGTTCAGGTAGGAAAAGTACTTTGTCTACCTTGAGGTAGGTATATTCAGCCTTAAGAGCTTCATGACATTTTTTGTTTTGTGGTGTGAATTATCTGACTGAGGTTCTATTAGCCACAGTAAAAAAATAACTGCATTTGCTTCTGCTGTCCTGCCATCATTCTGACTTGAGATGTTCTCTGTTCACCATCTGGATAGACTCCCTAGCCTCTTGGCTAGCTTCCTCATTCCCTACTCACTCTCTGGGCACCACTGATTTTCCTGTTTCCTGCCCTTATACCATTCTCCCACCAGTCCTTCTGACTCATCCTTTGGAGACCTTGTATGTTACATGTATCAATCGAACTTAGTAAATCTCTAATGCTAAAGCCATGTAAAGACACAAACCAAGCCAACAAATACTGAAATAAAATATTGTTTTGATTGCATCTCAGTGCAGCATTTGATGAAATTCTTAATGAAGCTGAGGTCAATGAAAGTCTGAGAATAAAATGATATTTACAAGAGTGTCTGCATCTCCTTTCCCATGACTATAGGCCATCCTTATTCAACGTAGTCTCTTACTACAACTGGGATTGTCCATCGTGTAATACTCTTCCTAAAGCTCTATCTTCATTCCCCTTCCCAGGTAGATAAGGCCAAAAAACAAAGAATGGTGAGGGGTGTTCATTAAGTAATTTACTATCTGGTAGGCAGGATTCTAAGATGTCCTCCCAAATTTCCACCCCCTGGTATACACATCATGTGTAGTCCCTTTCTTTGAGAGTATGTGAACTCTATGAATATGATGGGGTAGCACTCCTAGAATTAGCTGCTAATTAGGTTACTTGAATTAAAAAATTATTCTGGGTAGGCCTGGCCTGATCAGAGGATCCTTTAAAAGAAGGTGAAGTATCCTAAAAATGTACTCCTGCTGGCCTGGAAGAAAGCAAATCACCATACTTTTAACTACCTATTGGGGTCATGTGGTAAAGAACCGTGGTGGCCTCTAGGACCTGAAAGCAGTCTCTAGGAACTGAAAGCTAGGAAGAAAATGGGGATATTGAGGCACCTGGGTGGCTTAGTCGGTTAAATGTCTAACTTGATTTCAGCTCAGGTCATGATCTCAGGGTTCTGGGATCAAGCCCTGTTCAGGCTCTGCACTCAGCGCGCAGCAGGGGGTCTGCTTGAGGATTCTCTCCGCCTGCCCCTCCCCCTCTCTAAAATAAGTAAATAAACTTTAAAAAATGGGGATATTGGTCATACTGCTTCAAGGAAATGATTTCTGCCCACAACCACTGTTTGGGAGAGGACCCTGCACCTCAGCAGACAATCACAGTCATGGCTGAAACTTTGAATTCTATCTGCCTGAGACCCTGAGCAGAGGACCCAGCTAACCCAAATCCGGACTCCTGACCCATAGAAACTAAAATAATATATTTGTCTTGTTTTTAGCCTCTAACTTAATTTTGCTTATGCAGCAACAGAAACTAATACACTGAAACTCTCATAGACCTTAACTCCACTGATAACATCTAACAGTCTGGGAAGTCCAAGTTGGTTGGCTTCTTGCCCCTCTCTTTAAATGGACCCATTATCCCTGTATGTCTTTTTAATTATATCATTCTCAAATCAATCACAAAATTAATTTTAACACACTCTAAAGATATTTTTATGGATGTATAATGCATTATAATCTTGTGTAATCACCTGTAGTAATGTATTTTTAGTATAAAACTAACTTTTTGAGGAGAGAAAATATATCATTCATCTGTGAATGGGCTATACACGTTAAAGATACTTACCTGCTACTGCTTCTTAATCTCCTGGTGGCATCTCTCGACAGCTCATTTGCTAGCTATTCACATTTAGAACAAGTATGCACTAAATGTCATAGCACCTCTTTAAAGGACATTGGCATTGTGCCTGGAATTCTGCCCTCTCTCACATCATCTTTTACTCTTCTGTGCCTCTTATTAATGCACAAGCATATTGTCTCTATCTTTTTTTTTTGAAGAAAGATTGTATTTTATTTACAACTTCATTAATAGTTGCACGCCACTTTGAAAAATCACATCTTCAACAGTAACATCACATTTCAGTTGCCCAAACAATGGTCTGCATTTTTAAAAGTCCCATTCACATGATATAAGCAGGCGCATTTGCTCGTTATTTCTTCTAGTTCAACATACACAAGCATGTATGTATTAAAAAACCTGTTTCATGATGTTGCTTTTTTTCTCTTTTGTGTTTATGTGATGGCATTATACTGATTTCTGCTTGTAATCAAACCGGAAACTATGTTGGGAGGGCCACAAAATATTTGTTATAAAAAGGGAGCGTTGGATCTGATAGGCAAAGAACCACTACCATAGCAAATATGCCACACAGTGACTACCATGTGCATCCCCTCAAATTTAATGTATTTTACTAATTTTCCTTCTAGGGTGCTTGTGCTTGTTTGTAATCCCACCAGCCATGGTTGCGAACTTTAATTGTTCCACATACTTGCCAACTCCTGAATTATCACTTCTTTTTTTTCTTTAAATTTTTTATTGTTATGTTAATCACCATACATTACATCATTAGTTTTTGATGTAGTGTTCCATGATTCATTGTCCATGATTCATTGTTTGTGTATAACACCCAGTGCTCCACGCAGAATGTGCCCTCTTTAATACCCATCACCAGGCTAACCCATCCCCCCACCCCCCTCCCCTCTAGAACCCTCAGTTTGTTTTTCAGAGTCCATCGTCTCTCATGGGTCCTCAGCCCCTCTGATTCCCCCCCTTCATTCTTCCCCTCCTGCTATCTTCTTCTTCTTTTTGTTTTTTTTTTTTTTTACATATAATGTATTATTTGTTTCAGAGGTACAGATCAGTGATTCAACAATCTTGCACAATTCACAGTGCTCACCATAGCACACACTCTCCCCAGTGTCTATCACAGAGCCACCCCATCCCTCCCACCCTGCTCCACTCCAGCAACCCTGAGTTGTTTCCTGAGATTAAGTATTCCTCATATCAGTGAGATCATATGATACATGTCTTTGATTGACATTTTACTCAGCATAACCCTCTCTAGTTCCATCCATGTTGTTGCAAATGGCAAGATTTCATTCCTTTTGATGGTTGCATAATATTCCATTGTATATATATATACCACAACTCCTTTATCCATTCCTCTGTTGATGGACATCGTGGCTCTTTCCACAATTTGGCTACTGTAGACATTGCTGCTATAAACATCAGGGTCCACGTACCCCTTCGGATCCCTACATGTGTATCTTTGGGGTAAATACCCAGTAGTGCAATTGCTGGATCGTATGGTAGCTTTATTTTCAACTTTTTGAGGAACCCCCATACTGTTTTCCAGAGTGGCTGAACCAGCTTGCATTCCCACCTAGAGTGTAGGAGGGTTCCCCTTTCTCCGCATCACCGCCAACATCTGTCCTTTTGTGAATGTTAATTTTAGCCATTCTGACTGGTGTGAGGTGGTATCTCATTGAGGTTTTGATTTGGATTTCCCTGATGCCGAGTGATGCTGAACCCTTTTTCATGTGTCTGTTGGCCATTTGGATGTCGTCTTTGGAAAAATGTCTGTTCATGTCTTCTGCCCATTTCTTGATTGGATCATTTGTTCTTTGGGTGTTGAGTTTCATAAGTTCTTTATAGATTCTGGATACTGTCCCTTTATCTGATATGTCATTTGCAAATATCTTCTCCCATTCTGTTGGTTGTCTTTTGGTTTTGTGGACTGTTTCCTTTGCTGTGCAAAACTTTTTATCTTGATGAGGTCCCAATAGTTCATTTTTGCCCTTGCTTCACTTGCCTTTGGCAATGTTCCTAAGAAGTTGCTGTGGCTGAGGTCGAAGAGGTTGCTGCCTGTGTTCTCCTTTAGGATTTTGATGAACTCCTGCCTCACATTTAGGCCTTTCAACCATTTGAGTCTATTTTTGTGTGTGGTGTAAGGAAATGGTCCAGTTTCATTCTTCTGCATGTGGCTGTCCAATTTTCCCACACCATTTGTTCAAGAGACTGTCTTTTCTCCATTGGACATTCTTACCTGCTTTGTCAAAGATTAGTTGACCGTAGAGTTGAGGGTCCATTTCTGGGCTCTCTGTTCTGTTCCATTGATCTATGTGTCTGTTTTTGTGCCAGTACCATACTGTCTTGATGATGACAGCTTTGTAATAGAGCTTGAGGTCCGGAATTGTGATGCCACCAGCTTTGCTTTTCTTTTTCAACATTCCTTTGGCTATTCGGGATCTTTTTTGGTTCCATACAAATTTTAGGATTATTTGTTCCATTTCCTTGAAAAAAGTGGATGGTATTTTGATAGGGATTGTATTGAATGTGTAGATTGCTCTAGGTAGCATTGACATCTCAATATTTGTTCTTCCACTCCACGAGCATGGAACGTTTTTCCATTTCTTTTTGTCTTCCTCAATTTCTTTCATGAGTATTTTATAGTTTTCTGAGTACAGATTCTTTGCTTCTTTGGTTAGATTTATTCCTAGGTAACTTATGGTTTTGGGTGCAATTGTAAATGGGATCGACTCCTTAATTTCTCTTCTCTCTTGTTGGTGTATAGGAATGCCACTGATTTCTGTGCATTGATTTTATGTCCTGCCACTTGACTGAATTCCTGTATGAGTTCTAGCAGTTTTGGGGTGGAGTCTTTTGGGTTTTCCACATAAAGTATCACATCATCTGCAAACAGTAAGAGTTTGACTTCTTCTTTGCTGATTTGGATGCCTTTGATTTCTTTTTTGTTGTCTGATTGCTGTGCCTAGGACTTCTAATACTATGTTGAATAGCAGTGGTGAGAGTGGACATCCCTGCTGTGTTCCTGACCTTAGGGGGGAAGCTCTCAGTTTTTCCCCATTGAGAATGATATTCGCTGTGGGTTTTTCATAGATGGCTTTTATGATATTGAGGTATGTACCCACTATCCCTATACTCTGAAGAGGTTTTGATCAAGAAAGGATGCTGTACTTTGTCAAATACTTTTTCTGTATATTGAGAGGACCATATGGCTCTTGTTCTTTCTTTTATTAATGTATTATGTTGATTGATTTGTGGATGTTGAACCAAACTTGCAGCCCAGGGATAAATCCCACTTGGTTGTGATGAATAATCCTTTCAATCTACTGTTGCATCCTATTGGCTAGTATTTTGGTGAGAATTTTTGCATCCATGTTCATCAAGGATATTGGTCTGTAATTCTCCTTTTTGATGGGGTCTCTGTATGGTTTGGGGATCAAGGTAATGCTGGCCTCATAAAACGAGTTTGAAAGTTTTCCTTCCATTTCTATTTTTTGGAACAGTTTCAGAAGAATAGGTATTAATTCTTCTTTAAATGTTTGGTAGAATTCCCCTGGGAAGCCGTCTGGACCTGGGCTTTTATTTGTTGGGAGATTTTTGATGACTGCTTCAATTTCCTTAGTGGTTATAGGTCTGTTCAGGTTTTCTATTTCTTCCTGGTTCAGTTTTAGTAGTTGATACATCTCTAGGAATGCATCCATTTCTTCCAAGTTATCTAATTTGCTGGCATAGTGTTGCTCATAATAAGTTCTTATAATTGTATTTCTTTGATGTTGGTTGTGATCTCTCTTTCATTCATGATTTTATTTATTTGGGTCATTTCTCTTTTCTTTTTGGTAAGTCTGGCCAGGGGTTTATTAATCTTGTTAATTCTTTCAAAGAACCAGCTCCTAGTTTCGTTGATCTCTTCTACTGTTCTTCTGGTTTCTATTTCATTGATTTCTGCTCTGATCTTTATTATTTCTCTTCTCCTGCTGGGTTTAGGCTTTATTTGCTGTTATGTCTCCAGCTCCTTTAGGTGGAGGGTTATGTTGTGTATTTGAGACCTTTCTTGTTTCTTGAGAAAGGCTTGTATTGCTATATACTTTCCTCGTAGGACTGCCTTTGCTGCATCCCAAAGATTTTGAACAGTTGTGTTTTCATTTTCATTGGTTTCCGTGAATTTTTTAAATTCTTCTTTAATTTCCTGGTTGACCCATTCATTCATTAGTAGGATGCCCTTTAGCCTCCATGTATTTGAGTTCTTTCCAACTTTCCTCTTGTGATTGAGTTCTAGTTTCAAAGGATTGTGGTCTGAAATTATGCAGGGAATGATCCCATTCTTTTGGTACCGGTTGAGACCTGATTTGTGACCTAGGATGTGATCTATTCTGGAGAATGTTCCAAGGGCACTAGAGAAGAATGTGTATTCTGTTCCTTTGGGATGGAATGTTCTGAATATATCTGTGAAGTCCATCTGGTCTAGTGTGTCATTTAAAGTCTATTTCCTTGTTGATCTTTTGCTTAGATGATCTGTCCATTTCAGTGAGGGGGATGTTAATGTCCCCCACTGTTATTGTATTGTTATTGATGTGTTTCTCTGTTTTTGTTATTAACTGGCATATATAAGTGGCTGCTCCCATGTTAGGGGCATAGATATTTACAATTGTTAGATCTTCTTGTTGGATAGACCCTTTAAGTAGGATATAGTGTCCTTCCTCATCTCTTATTACAGTCTTTCGTTTAAAATCTAATTTGTCTGTTATAAGGATTGCCACCCCAGCTTTCTTTTGGTGTCCATTAGCATGGTAAATGGTTTTCCACCCTCTCACTTTCAATCTGGAGGTGTCTTTGGGTCTAAAATGAGTGTCTTGCAGACAGCATATCGATGGGTCTTGTTTTTTTATCCAATCTGATACGCTGTGTCTTTTGATTGGGGCATTTAGCCCATTTACATTCAGGGTAACTATTGAAATATGAATTTAGTGCCACTGTATTGTCTCTAAAGTGACTGTTACTGTGTATTGTCTGTGTTCCTTTCTGGTCTATGTTACTTTTAGGCTTCTCTTTGCTTAGAGGACCCCTTTCAATATTTCTTGTAGGCCTGGTTTTGTGTTTGCAAATTCCTTTAGTTTTTGTTTGTCCTGGAAGGTTTTTATCTCTCCTTCTACTTTCAATGACAGCCTAGCTGGATAATGTATTCTTGGCTGCATATTTTTCTCATTTAGTGCTCTGAAGATATCTTGCCAGTCCTTTCTGGCCTGCCAGGTCTCTGTGAATAGGTCTGTTGCCAATCTAATATTTTTACCATTGTAGGTTACAGATCTCTTGTCCCGAGCTGCTTTCAGGATTTTCTCTTTTTCTCTGAGACTCGTAAGTTTTACTATTGGATGTTGGGGTGTTGACTTATTTTTATTGATTTTGAGGGGTATTCTCTGTGCCTCCTGGGTTTTGATGCCTGTTTTCTTCCCCAAATTAGGGAAGTTCTCTGCTATAATTTGCTCCAGTATACCTTCTGCCCCTCTCTCTCTTTCTTCTTCTTCTGGGATCCCAATTATTCTAATATTATTTCATCTTATAGTATCACTTATCTCTCGAATTTTGCCCTCGTGATCCAGTAGTTGTTTTTCTCTCTTTTTCTCAGCTTCTTTATTTTCCATCATTTGGTCTTCTATATCACTAATTCTCTCTTCTGCCTCATTTACCCTAGCAGTTAGAGCCTCCATTTTTTATTTTACCTCATTAATAGCCTTTTTTATTTTGACTTGGTTAGATTTTAGTTCTTTTATTTCTCCAGAAAGGGTTTCTCTAATATCTTCCATGCTTTTTTCAAGCCCAGCTAGTATCTTTAAAATCATCATTCTGAACTCTAGTTCCGACATCTTACTAATGTCCATATTGATTAGGTCCCTGGCAGTCGGTACTGCCTCTTGTTCTTTTTTTTTGAGGTGCTTTTTTTCCATCTTGTCATTTTGTCCAGAGGAGAATAGATGAATGAGAGAACAAAATGCTAACAGGGTAACAATGTCCCCAGAAAATATACACTAAAGAAATCAGAAGAGACCTACTCTGAGTTCCTTTGGCCTTCCCCTCGAACACCTGGTGAGCCCAGTTCTCTCACACTCATTGCACCTGCGCCCCAAACATACAAGTATAATTTTATTTGAAGGAAGTGGATTTTGCTCTTACAGGTGAAAATATGAGTAGTCTAAAGAAGATCCTGTTTCTTTGCCAGAGATTGTTCAGAAATCAGTACATCATCCTAATCTGATCACTAAGAAGAGCTTTGCTGGGGGCATCTAAGAAAATCTCAAACTCTTTTTTTTAAGATTTTATTTATTTATTTGGCAGAGAGAGTGGGAACACAAGCAGGGGGTGTGGGAGAGGGAGAAGCAGGCTCCCTGCTGAGCAGGGATCCCAATGTGGGACTTGATCCCAGGATTCTGGGATCATGACCTGAGCCAAAGGCAGACGCTTAACTGACTGAGTCACCCAGACACCCAGAAAATCTTTATCTCTTAAGGGAGAGACATGAAAGCTACTTTTGCCAAGGGAGTGGTGCTATGACCTTGCCTGGCAGCTTCTTGGTCACCATGAGGGTAGATCATCTATGACAAAGCTGAGGAATGAACACTGGAGAGAAAAGACAAACGTGAAACACCAATGATATTGTTCAACCGCTTGGTCCATGATTTTGACGTCTACTTTACATTGATGATATATGAACCCATCATTTTCCTTATTCAAATGAATTTCATACACATAGCTAGCTGTTACTTGAAGCTCAAGACATTCTAATTGGGAGAAAGTATGGGCTATCAGAGAAAATACTGCAAATTTCTTGACATGTTCATATCACAGCACAAAATTCACAGTAATAAACTTAACAGAAATTGTAAACTTTTATATATACATTTCTAATCAGGTACTTAAATAACGGAGTGACTAGACTTAGCATTTCATGTTCAAAACATTTAACAGGTTTTATAGACTATACACACTTCATGTGAACCAACAAAGAGATGCCATTGCAATAAATCCAAGACCAGATTAGCAGGAATATAACACCTATAAAGAAAATTCTGGGTCTCTGTAATTAATTAAAAAGCAAAATTGAAAAACAAAAACTAGTTAAACAATTGAAAATGACTTAAAGTAATTCTAATCGTTACATACATCTCTATGTTACCATTAAAGGGGATCTATTTCATAAAGCAAACAACACTTCAAGTCATCTTTCCCTCATTTCTCTCTCTCTCCAACCTTTTTATAGTTTTCACCTGCTTGGAAGTCTCTCTTCTTCTACCCCTTACCCTCACTCTCTTCTCCCTCTTTTACCTTACAGTTCCCAATGCTGTCCTTTTCTTCTTTCTTACCCTTATATTGTTGTTATGATTATTTTCAGTTTATGAGTAAATCTTAATCTTCCAATGCAAATAGCTCAGCATTGCAGCTGTTTAGGGTTTTTTTTTTTCCCTCCCCCATCTCCTATTAACTAGTTTTATTTATACAATAAGTTCTTTAGCGGTAGGCATCAGGGATATGTGGAACAAAGTTTTCCATATTGGGTGGGAGAACAAACGTGACTATTAGATATCATTAGGTTTCAGAAGCATTTCAAAATATTTCTTGACATGTTTGCTGAGATGGGAAACTTGAGAAAAGCATTAGTAAAACAAGGCAAAACATACAATAAAGCAATGATAAGGTTTTTCAAATTTGAATCCTGATAAGTTCCTTCCACTCCCATCTCAAAGCATGGCAGAGAATGCAAGGAGATGGGTCAGTTTGGTAAAGAACTAAGACTTGGCAATCAACCTTTTCAGCTGACCTTAAAAATATTTTCTGTATGTTGTATCAGCAGCGTGCACGTACACGCACATGTGTGTATCTGCACACACACACAATTAGCCTGTAAAATTTGCCTTAGCACTCTTAGTTATATCATTTGTACCTCTGTACCCATTCTCCACATGAAACCTAAAAAATCCTAATTCTTCCTGCCTTGACAAATCTTTTCCCAGGAAAGCATCTGAAACTTACCCAGACACCAACACATAGGTGGAATTTCAAAGTTTGAACTCTTAAAATCTAATCCTTATATTTTATAAATAAGAAAGTAGTGAGACTCGGTAAGAAAAAGTTTACACAGCTATTTACTGGTCCAGCCAGAAAAGAAACACATGTCCCTCACTCACTGAGCAGAGTGCCCTTTCAACTACCGAAAATTTTTTTTTTTTAAAGGTTTTATTTATTCATTTGACAGAAACAGAGATAGCGAGAGCAGGAACACAAGCAGGAGTGGGAGAGGGAGAAGCAGGCCTCCCGCAGAGCCAGGGAGCCCGATGTGGGGCTCGATCCCAGCACCCTGGGATCATGACCTGAGCCGAAGGCAGATGCTCAACGACTGAGCCACCCAGGCGCCCCTCAACTACCGAAATTTTAAGGTGTTCTGTTGTCACAGGAATTAAAAATTAAAACTGGGAGCACCTGGCTGGATCAGTCAGGGGAGCATGTGACTCTTGATCTGTTGTGAGTTTGAACCTCACCTTGGGCATGGAGATTACTTAATTTTTTTTTAAAGATAAAACTGAAGGAATCAGCTTTCAACACTATAATTTAGGTCTTCAGGAAGTCCATAAGGCCTACATTTTAGAAGGGAGGAGTTTGGGCATGGAATGAACTGAATCTCTCCTCTTGATCCTGACATCACAATATGCTAGGTACTTATTCTTTCTGTAAGATATTTCTACAAATCAAAATAGACCCCCAAACAAGTTTTTCCACCAATTTCCTGTGTTGTTTTGGTTTGTATGCAATGATAGACTGGTTTGGAGCAGTAAGGGAGCTCCCCATAGTGAAACTAAAGCATCTGCAGTTAAGACACAGTGGAAAAAAGGACGGAATTGGCAACTCTCTTGATCCATTCTACAAAAAGTCAAATTATGATACACAGGGGATTGAGATTAAGTGGTTTGTTTGTTCTTGCTCCAGATAAAGAGGTAAATCCAGATGCAAGAAAAACATCAGCAGGAGCAGGCTTGTTTCCAGGACACCCTGTTCAGGTTGATTTAGAAGCTAAGGCTAAAGGAATCTTGGGGAGCCTGTAAAGGGCTATTTAGTTTGCAGTGTTCACTAGAGTCTGTAAATTGGCCAAAGTTGTCCAATTCACACTTCATCAAGAATTCTCTTGTTTCACTGACTATAGCATATTTTTCTTTTCCCATTTCTCTCCCTCCCTTCCTTCCTTTTTCTTCCTTTTTTTTTCTTTTTTTAGCTTTAAGAGGATTTTTGTAACTACTGGAATTCCATAAATTGTATGATGCTCTTTCTGTAAAGGTCACACACACACACACACACACACACACACACACACATATGATAAATATTCATCTTTTTTAACTTGAAATAGACACATGTACACATACATACACACAAATGGAATAGGGAAATAGAGATAAGAATTTAACTAAAGAGAAGTTTTTAAAAACTCTTACTTCCTTTCATCCTTGCTTTTCACCCTAATTGTTACAAACTTTACTAAAACTTTGAGATTCTATCTCCATAGTATATACTTTACCTATGAAACTGAACCATTGCCTATTGCTAGGAGTTCTCAGATTTCATTTTATGATTTAGAACTGAAATCTGTGCAATCCTGAGACAACTGTCTTGAGATACCAACTTTCTCCTCTTGATGGGACAGTCAGAAGAATAAAGGAAAGTTAAGACAATATGCAGATCAATTTATATAATAAAATATTGCCTATTTATGAAGATATGTCACTTGACATTTGAAGAACATCTACTTATATATACAGAATAATTTCCTCTCTTGTGGATTGGCAGGATAAAAGAATAGACCACACACACACCCTATGCACACACCATACATAAAAAGATGGAATCCCAGAATCCTGTTTCCACTCACCACCACTTCCACTCCCCTGGTTCTGCTCTGTGGAACACTAAACCAGTCAGATTCATACGATCCAACATATTTGGGAAAAAATACACACACACACAGACACATATTCCCTTAAACCTATTTGATTTACTTTTGTGTAATTTTAAAATAAATTAGTATTAATATATTAAGGTTTTTTTTTTGTTGTTTAACTTAGCATTTTCCAAACCTATTTATCCACTTAATTTTTTTTTTCTATAGCACCTATTAACCCATCCCACTCACAGAGATTTCAGAGGATACTAGATTCCTAAAAGTTCCTTTTGGAAATTTTGACCTAGAAGAAAGAAGAGAAGAATATCATCAGTGTTGAAAGAAGAGAATATCATCAGTGGGGTTATGGGTTAATATTTTTTGTTGTATTTGATAAATCCTTTACATTGAATTTAAACCACTTTTACAACATGAGAAAGTATTTAATGAACTAAATGGAATCAATGTCTCTTGTGATGTCAGCTTGAGATCCGTGCAGAGGTTATCCAGGACCCAGCACCTCAGGGCACTCTTGCTGGTCTTGGGTACTATTTGATTTTGCCACATTCCCTCATTCCTTTAAGATGCTAAGCACATAACACAAAGAAAACTATGTTATTGACATAATGGAACACATCAAACCTTCATCAACTATTAATACAATGCGATGGACTTTTAGACTTACATTTTTCATTTAGCTGGCTTTGAGAATGAAAACTGTTTTGACAACAGGCAAAGAATGGCACAGTATCATCAATGACCAGTATTCTCTTATTTGAGCATCACTTCTCTGTTCAGAACACTTGGTCCCATAGGTAATCTTTTATAAGAATCTAGGCCCTCCTGTAGTCTTCCCACAGTCCAGCTAGGTAGGCTTATTATACAGACTTCCAACATGCTTTGTATATTCTGGCACATAATACTGTTTCAACTGTGTCCCCTCCTCTCCTTTTATCTTCTATCCTCCCCCTGGTTCTCTTCCCCACCTATAGAATTCCTGTTTATCTTACAAGATCAAATTCAAGTTCTACATTTATCATGAAATCTCCCTGATCTGTCTAGTTGTATCAGTAAGAAAAATCGACCTATAATAATGTTGTTAAACAAATACACACACACACACACACACACACACACACACACACACACACACACACTTACTTGCACATGCAAACTGGATAGACAGGCTTTGCTACTTCTATCAGATAAACTGGCTTGCTTCTGATCCCAAGTGAAGGGGCAGGCATCCTCCAGATGACTCTGTCCAGTGTATTTTTGCTATGTGACATTGGCCATGTATGTATAGTGTGTACACCATTATCTCTTGTGCTTCTGCTGGAGTTCTGACAGCTTATCCCCATGTCTAGCCAATGGAGAGACCTCAGTGAAAGCACAATCTATGAGCCGGTCAAAGAATAAAGCACAATAAGTTTGTGAATAGGAAATTCTGCATTCTATAGAAGCCAAATAATTCAATCCTCACAATCATCCATAGAGTTAATCAACTTCCAGTCACTGCCTCATAATCAGGAGTTGAGTTCTACTTAGCATGATGTAACCCCAGAAGTCCACAAGGACCTGGGACCAGGGTGTTGACCAAAAACAGCCAGACTAATTGGTTGGAATAGAGAAGCTTTCACACCGTTCTTGACACCTATATCAAATTCTCTTTAACTTAATCTTTTCCCCTATTAGACACAGAAGTTTGAGTTACTTGTTTTGGCAGTGTCAGTTTTCACGGTACACTAGAGATTATTAAGATTGTTGAGATTTATTCTTTAGTGATCATGTTGAGATTGAGAACTCTCTGAATGCCAATTTGAAAAACAGGGCAAGAGAAAAAAAAACAGACCTGTTTCTTGGGTGTCTGTATATTTTAGGAATATATGTCAGCAACACAAATATGAGAACTGAGTATCTTGGCAGCTTCTGAAAAGTGCTTTTCATCTCCCAGCTAGCAAATATGGACTGGGAAGGAAACTCCAGAACTTCTGAGTCTCTTGAACAAATATCCCACGTGTATTGGATGCATAAGTTGGCTATCAGAGTTGGAACTTGGTATACTGGCAAGGACCATGGAAAGGGCCTCAATATTCTATCAAGAAAGAACAGAGAAAGGAACCCCCATGGACTTTAAATTGATTTATGGACAAGGAATCAGGCCTAGTAAAAATTTCTAATTCCTTGTCTAATTCCTACATGCATTCATTTCTATTATAAATTTAGTTACCCAGAATACGTTATTCCTTTGTCTTTTTGGGCATACTCACTCTGCAATCCCCAAACCTAGGTACCTCAAGTTCCATGTACTTTCTCTTATCCTTAAATATTATGTCCAAATTGAATGGGTCACTGTGGCATGTTCAGTTCCTCCAACTGGTTGTGTTGTAATGTAAGTGATAGTAAGTGGTTCTACTATCCTCCCTCCAATGGTATGTATCTCAGTAGCCTGCCTACCTTTCTCCTTCATTCAGGAAAACAGGAATAATAAGGCTTATCTCCGTGTCATAGTACTAAACTCAAACTTTCCATGAGGGACCTTCCATAGCTTCTGGTACCCACCATTGATGATAGGCCATTAGCAATGTGAGGGTCTCATGCTTCGACACATTCACTGCTCCTTAGCCACTGTTGAAATTTTCAAGCCTTCAGGTGAGCATAAAAGGGAATCATTTTAAAAAGACATACTGCCATGCAAGTAAATCACAATATTTAGACCTTCTTGCTGCACAATGATGGCAGGGGCTGAGGCAGGTGCAAAGGAGAGCAATTATCTTCACTTACAGCCTTCCTGACAGTCCTGGAATTTGTTGATTCCTTTGTATGACAAGTTACAAAGAGGAGAGCTATACTGAATATTTGCTCCCTGCAAGAGTACAATGCTGAGTCTTGAAATGAGGCTTTGGCAGAACTCTGGTGCAGTATCTTGTGCATTAATCAAACATAGCAGTTTCTTTGTTGCACCTAGCTCTCTGCTATTCTCACAGAAACTCAAAGAGCAAGCTGCTGCAAAGCTACAGCAATCCTGCCAACTTGACAAAAACAGCCCATACATTTCAGTTATAAGGCAGCAGGGGCCGTCTTCCTCACAAGACAGAGGTTGGGGAGCTGTTGAGCCCTTCCTGTTTTAGCATCTGTGCCCAGAGAGGACCCTTGGTTCCAAATCTTCCCTCGAGTAGTTTTTGTTTTCATCTTCCCGAGTGTTTATGCAAAGGCAGGTGGGCTCGACTCGTACAGCACTTGCAATTAGGCTGGAAAAAGGACAAAATCAAACGAGCTGGTTGCAGAATCTTCTCAAGCCCATAATCAGCTAGCTCTCTTCTCTATCCTCATTCCTCCACTCCTCTCACCCCCGCCCCCATGCAGGGCTAAGGTGAATATACAAAACACCTGATCGAAGGGATTCCTAAATGGTCACTAAATTCTAAAGATTAAAGGATGCTCTAGAAATTGCATAGCCAACCTCAGAACCCCAAATGCTCCCCAAATTGGCCCATGACCCATAACCTACTATCGTGACTGGGAATTCTGAAAAGCAAAGACTATTTCCTTAAGGATTTCTTTTTGAAGAAGTATTGAGGTTTCATTCATACCCTGCCCCCAATTCTCTAAGCCCATAATGATTTAAGTGAAGCCCCTGACCAGTCTGCAGAAAAGCATCTGGTAGAGTTTCTGTCCCATAAATCTCCAACTCCTCACATGGTGGCCGGAGAATTAAGTAGCCCATCAGCAGAGGTAAAATTTATGAACCTCCTAGAGCTCACCCCAAGTACCAGAGAAGGGAAGTAATTCACTGAATAGCAAACCCATTCTCAAAATTCACCCTGGGGCTGGGAATTGTTCTGGGTGAAGGGACACAGGTCCCCTTTGGGACTTGAGCTGAGAAGATGGAACTATTACCTAGGTAGCCTGAGTGTAAATTTGCTGCACAAAAGTGAGTATCTCATTGCTCATGCAGAAAAGTGCTGCATGTTATACTGTTTATCCTAATGACCTTCACACTGAAGGGCTGTAAGTCTGCATATGCAATGTTCTCCTGATCCAAACTGCGGCAAAATTCTGGTGTGGAGCAAGAACTTGAACTCATTCTTCCTTGAAAAATAACTGAATTCACAACATTCTCTCAAATAAATTCACAGAAGAAACTAAGTTTTAAATAGGCATATGTTTGCCTAGAAGCAAAATAAAGCATCTGAGTTTTCCCTCACTCTGTGCCTAATTCAAATTTTGTTTGGCAATTTGCAGATCCCATGGAGGCAGCCCCCAAAGATGTTGATGGGTTAGAAAAGAAGCTCTAAGAGTAATGATCCAGTATCTCAGCTGGCAAATATTTTCTGACTCTGGACGGCCCTCCTCCCATTCAGCTCCTTCTGCTCACTGAAACAGTCATGATGGGTTCCAGTTCTTGCTTTTCGGTCCAGGGAGGTGGCAGCCACACTGTTGTTCTGAGGTAGCTGCTACCTCTTGAATTTATTTGGCAAGTGGCTGCCAACACAAGGTGCTGGGATAGATTTCAGAGCATCAGCGACCACTTTATTCAATGCACAGCAGGCAAAGCTGAAGCATGTGGAGTCTCTTTAAAATTAGGCTTGTCAAATGATCCCCAAGTGTCTTTGGTTCTTGGAAAAGAGCTTATTGATTTTAAGACTGTCTGCTTTTTCCCTTTTGGTCCCTTGCTCTGGAGTATCTCCTCATGGAGCTGCCTGCAGTACAAATTCCTAGAAATATTTCAACTTCATGTATCACATGTGGTAGAATTTGGGGAGTCCATAATGACCTGTATTTTTCTAGGCATCTCCTATCATTGTGCGTGTGCGCGCGCACACACACACACACACACACACACACACACACGCACATGCTCCCTCAGGAGCAGTTATGATGCTTCCTTTCATAGACAGTCACGTTCACTGAGCTTTTGCTTAGAGATACTAATGCAGATACCAGTATGAAGCTCCAGGGAAGAGAGATTTTTAAAAAGATTCCATCTCAAAGAAGACTAGTTTGGAAGGTAAAATGTACATATTAAAATATTAAAAGATATTTCCAAAAGATTTATTACTACTCCAGATCTCAATCTTATAGAATTCTGTATGTGTGTATAAAATTTTAAAATAACATTTTACATGGTAATATGTATTCAGTACTGTAGAAATTAAGACACTCAAAATGATAAGATATTCTCCACTATCTAGAAACAACCCCTAGACCTGTATGCTAGGCCTGTATGGGTGAATATGACACAAATAAGACGAAATGATTGACAATGATTTGTCTATATAATTTTAACTTTTTCCAATTAAAATACATTATGACATTTTTCCCTATCACATAAAATAGTATTCAATAGTATTTGTAATTATTGTATTTGAAATTTGTAATTGTTGCATAATATAAATATATGATAAACCATTTAACTCACACCTACTGTTGGATATTTAGTAGCTTCTAAACTTTTGCTATCATAATTTATACAATGATAAAGGGATATGTCTATATATCTACAAATCTACAAATATATAGATGTAATGTACCCAGGACTAATTTCTAGAAGCAAAATTTCTAAGTAACAGAATTTGCACATTTTTTACAGCTTTTGCTACATTTACTAATCATTAACTTATAACTTAATGGCAATACATAAGAATACTCATTTCTTAGCATTCTTGGAAACAGAATAGTTATATCTTTTTCAAATTCATAAGTGAAAAACTTAAGGTTTTTTATGTGTCAATGGATTGTTTTTTGCTACAAGTGTGCGTGTGTATTTTTTTCATATTCTTGATATATATATTTCTGTTTCTGAATTCCCCTTTTTGTGGTTCATTACTCTATTTCTGGTTATATGTATATTTTAAAAATATGTAATAACTTAATACATATTAAGGGTATATGTTTTCTTTTTGCCTATGTTACAAATAATTTTTCCAGGTTACCATTTGTCATTCAACATTTTTATGTATACTTGACAACAAATCCTTTTTAATTAGAAAATTATATAGTGAAATCTATTGACTTTGACATTTATGGCTTTACTTTTGTTGCTGTTTTTAGAAAACTCTTCAAAACCACACATTCTACAATAATTTCCCTATATTTTCATATTTTAATATTTAATCTAAATTTAAGTATTTAAAATTTTAATTTAAATATTTTAAACATCTGAGATATTCTTGAGTGTGAGTTGAGCCTGTAATATAATAAATAGCTATTGAGGACTAAGTGGCTGGTGATGTAGGGAGCTAGAATTAGAAGTGATTGCATTCTGTGCTCAGCCTTGTTTTTTTGTTAGTTGACATGTATTAATTACAACATAATGTAGAATTATTCTGTTTTTCACTTTTAAAAATAAGGATAATCATTATTCCACCAGAGCAGAGCAAACATTTTGGCACTATCTTAATATTATGTATCTTATTATGAAATGTGTCTTGATAAGTAGAGTGATACTTGACCCCGAGTCATTGTTCTTATCTCCACATTAAGAAAACACTATTTGGGGTGCTTGGGTAGTGCAGTCAGTTAAGAGTTAAGTGTTGACTCTTGGTGTCAGCTCAGGTCGTAATCTCAGGGTCCTGAGATCTAGCCCCACGTCGGCTCCTTGCTCAGCACAGAGTCTGGTAGAGATTCTCCCTCTCCCTCTGACCCTCCCACCTCCCACTTGTGTTCTCTTTCTCTCTCTCTCAAATAAATAAATCTTAAAAAAAAACACACTATTTTTCTTCCAATTACATAAATATGTAATTACGTGGAGAAAGTATCACTCATCAAAATGTCTCTTAGGAGAGCCTAGGCCTAGACTGAGGAAATGCCTTCTACCATAAACAAATATAAAACTGGACAAAGTATATGAGGCAACTCTTTCAAGCACTGAATGACAGGCAGTGCAAAATTGTGATCCTTGAGAGGTGGCACATAACCATTTTGAGTTCCATACTTATCCAGGCTTTCTTTGCTGGGGTATGCTTCCTATATGGGACAGGAATGGTGGAGCCAAAGTGTTAAAGTCTCACTGAACTGAGGAGGCAGAGTTAAAGCTCTGAACTTCAAGTGAACTGGCTAAAACTTTTAGGGCAGGGTGTTGGAGAGAAGAAAGTTACACTAGTTAGGGGTGGCCAAGGACTCTCCATGTAGGAGTACCATGGGTCCTGGGTCAATTGTTGGCTATTTATAAGCAGGAAGGCATTCTGTGAGGCATATAGAAAATCAGCTGTTGCAGGGCTGAGAGGTAAAATGACACACAAAAATAGTACAATTCTTGGAGATATTGTTTTGGCCCAGTGAGAGTGAAGAGACATTGATGAATATTTCAGATATTTAGTGGGGACACCAGAATGGCCATGCCTAGAGAGTAAGAAACACATCCTAAAGGAAGGGCCATGACCCAAGACTAACTGGATTCTCTGCAACAGAGAATTAATCTAAGTGAGAAAGAACTATTAGTAATTTAACTGCCTATTACAACAAAACTTATAACCTTTTTTTGTTTAAAGATTTTATTTATTTGAGAGAGAGAGTAGGGGGAGGGGCAGAGGGAGAAGCAGACTCCTCACTGAGTGGGGAGCCTGATGAGGGACTTGATCCCAGGACTCTAGGATGATGACCTGAGCTGAAGGCAGATGCTTAACCTACTGAGCTACCCAGGCACCCCAAAACTTATAGCCTTTTGATAGAAAACAGCAGAATCACAAATCCTTACAGCATATTATTCATAATGTCAACATACAATTCATAGTTAATATGCATGTGAAGAAACAGGATCATAGACCTCTTCAAAGGAGTAAATAGGAACAAAATATAATATAGGCAGATGTTGAAATTAACAGCCAGAATCATAAAGCAGCCATTATAAATATTTTCAAGGATGTAAAGGAAAACATAATCATAATGATAAATATAGATGGGGAATTTTAGCAGAGAAAAATAAATTATAAACAAATGGAAATACTACATCTAAAATTAAAACAATTGAAATGAAAAATTCATGGATACTTTTGTCAGCAGATTGGAGACAGTAAGCTAAAAGCAAATCGGTAGCAATAATCCATTCTGACACTTATCAAATACCACATTCAACAACTAAAGAAGTCACCGTCTTTTCAATTGCAAATAGAAGCAAGATCTATACCTATGTTGACTCACATCTCAAATTCAAAAGTGTTGAAATCTTGCAGAGCATATTTACAGACTAGAGTGACATTAATTTAGAAATCAAAAGCACTAAAATATTTAGAAAATCCCCCATATACTTTTAAGATAAATGACATACTTTTATATTGTCTATACTTCTGTATAGTCTATGGTATAATGATATATTTCTATATAGTCTTCTATATAATCTGACAATTATGAAGGAAATTAGAAAATATTTCAATGTGAATCATATTGAAAATATATATAAAAATGGAACATGGCAAAAACAACACTTAATGGAAATTTATAGATTTCTTTCTTAGGGAAAACATAGCCTGAATATTATTTTAGAAAAGAAATAAGGTTTAAAACTAACCATGTCATAGTAAGATAATGATGAGTTAATTCCAAATTTCTCCACTCATCTCCAATAAACTGAATAAGTAAACAAAAATGAAAATCACAATTCCACACCTTAAGCATAAGTAAAAGATTCAAATTACCCATAAGTAAAAAAAGAAATACACAAGCACACACACAGTTTCCAGCAGAACTCCTATTGCAAGCTGTGTTGGGAATTATGGGTACAGAAAAAAGGCATGGAAGGAAAAAAAAGATATCTGTGAAAGGGCACTGGTTGATCAGTGACTATAAGGGAGAGAAATACAAGCTCACGAGACTAAGAAGTGGCAATACTGGAAAAGCAATGTTACTGAAAAAGAGGAGTAAAAATTGAGTCTCTCTTTGGAGAATAGAATATAAAAAGGAAAATAAGCAAGATGGGAAAAATTAGCATTTTATGATACCAAAGAAAACCAAAATAGTTGAATATATCACCTACCCTCACTTCCCAAAAAAGCCACTCATGAATCAAACTGCATTTTGCTACAAGACAGAGAAGAACACCCTAAAGCCCTAATCCTGTTTACTGTAGCCACTAAAACACAACAAAACAAAATATCAATCAAACATTCAGCTGATAAAATTCTGCCCCCAAATAATCAAGAAGCAAAGAAAATTGTAATATACTTCAATACTTCAGTAACATTTCAAACTAAATTACATATCCTTAGACATTTTAGTATATGAAAAAAAATGAATAAAAATTTTCAAGATTAAAGACAGAAATGGAAACAAACAAGAAATTAAATGAGAACTCATTGAACCTAGGAATGAAATAGAATAAAAATAGAAAATCAAGTTAGAAGTACAGATTAAATTACAAGATGACAAAAGAATATATTTAAATACATTTTATCTTCAAATTTTGAAATTTTTCTCTGTTAACAGCTTTCATAACTATAGTAAAATGATCAAAACCAGAAAATTAGTACTGATACAATTTTATTAAGCAAAATGTGGAGACCTCATTTGAATTTTTCTATCTGTGACAATTCTAGCTTGTCCAAGGTTCATTCCAATATCCTACACTGCATTTAGTTGTCCTACTTCCTTACTCATTTCATCTGTGAGAATTCCTCAGGCTTTTTCTCTCTTTTATTGATTTCAACAATTAAATAACACTTGGTCAGTTACTTTGTAGAATATCCTTTGATTTATGTTTGCCTAATGCTTTATTATGAGTTATGCAGTTATGCAAGAATACTACCAATGTGATGCTGTATCCTTTTTAGTGCATTGTTATCAGGAGACACATGATGTCAATGTAATCTATTAATGGTGAGGTTAACTTTATTTCTTTAAGGTGGTTTCCTCCAGGTTTCTCCACTGTAAAATTGACATTTTTTCCCCTTTGAAATTAACAAATATCTTCTGGAAAGATAATTTGAGACTGTAAATATTGTTTCTTTTACTTTTGTAAACTAATTATAACATTCATTCATTCATTGTATTTTCTGAAGTGATGTTTATCTTGATGTTAGCCAAATAATATTTTCTATTTTAGAATATCTTTTACATTTACTAATGAGACTTTTACTGTGAGGAGGAGCTTTATGTTATCTCCCACTTGGTTATGTATTCAACTATTTATATTTGAATGAACACATGAATTCTTATCTATTATATGGATTATAATCCATTTTTATCATTATTTATGAATTCTTATCTGTTATATGGATTACAGTCCATTTTTACCATTATCATTATTTCTCAAATTGTTCCAGATTTGACCCTTGGGAGCACCTTCGAGTTGGCTTCTGTGTCCTTTGTCATGTCTCTGTAATTTTTTGAGAAGTTTCTTATTTCTGGGCACCACAAGTTGTTCTAGGTGCTTCTTATACTTGCCTAAACCCAGGAATCAGCAATTTTCCCAAGGGCCCTGGATTCTCTTTCATAAAAAATAGCATTTAGAAATTAAACCTATTAGTATTGGAATATTATTGCTCATTGGTCCTTTCAGCAGAGAGATGCAGAAAATATATGCCTGTAAACTCACACAATCTTATATCCATTTCTATATCCATCCATCTGAATTCACATTAAAAATTGCTGATACAGTTCCAGATCTGTTAATGATGTTAGAGACATCCTTTTTAAAGTTCTAATTGTTTTCAGTTCCACCAATGATTGGATAAATGGATGGATCTACTTTTCTTTAGATTTTAGCTTTGGGAAGACAGCTCTGAGTCTAATTTTGTTCAATATCCCCCTATTTACTTTCTCATCAGAAATATCAGCCTCCTCAGCCATTCAGATCTTTCTAAGAAGAAATAGAATCTTGAAGTACACACTATATTAAGGTCAATAAATTAGTGACAAGAGGGATAATATAAAGTTCACCTTTCATATTTAAGCCATCATCCTATTTGGCACACCAAGAGATGAGATTTTTATGCCTAATTTCTCTCAAGCAAACAAGCAGTTTTTTGCCTGGATGTCTATGTATGGAAACCTTTGCTCCAAAGGAGGGAGAACTAGGCTACATAATTGGTTCTTTTCTTTGTTGATACTCTCTTCCTTTGTCTTCATTTCCTCACTTCACATTCTCTCCTCATACAGCTGCAATCAGTCTTCTGCCCGCAAGGCTTAGCAAAATTGACTGATGACCACATCGTTGCTGTCATGAGAATGTTTTAGTTCTCATCCTTTTTGACGTCTCTGCAGCATTTGCTGTTCTTTATTTTGCTCTCTATCAAGGCTGTTGTATAGTAGATCTTGCACATAGTCAGTGTTGTTACGTTCTGCAACCTCATCCTCCTTATTGAAATCTACCCCCCACCCCCGACACCTCGACTCTATAAGAGTAAAACAACTCTTTCTTTGAGATTTTTATTCTGTTTTCAAATCAAAACCTGCTTCAATCTTGAGAAGCATTCTGAATGGCTGAAGCTCCCTTACTTTTCACATCTATCTTGTTTTTAAATCTTGCTAATCCTTTATATAGTTTCACATTATCTTCTCTTCTGAATCTGGCTACTACCCTAAGAAGCAGGCCTTCATCACCTCTAAACTGGACCAAAGACAATGATCTCCCTATCTTTATTTCACTCTACACTTTATCTTTCACCCTGCCATCAATGAAACCTATATACCATGTACATCTAGTCATTTCCTTCTTCTGCTCAAAACTTTCCTTGACATCTCTTTGCCTATCACCTATCAATTTATATCTAAACTCTTCTGCAGGCTTCATGATATCTTTAAGACCTGGCTATTTCCTGCCTATTAATTTTAGTTTTTAGATTTATTTATTATTAATTAATTTATTTTAAAGATTTTATTTGGGAGAGAGAGAGAGCGGGGGCAGGGAGGGGCAGAGGGAGAAGCAGACTCCCCGCTGATATGGGACTAAATCCCAGGACCCCAGGATCATGACCTGGGCTGAAGGTAGCCAACTGAGCTACCCAGGGGCCCCTAGTTTTTAGTTTTGGATTTTAGTTCTCTGCTCTTCTTGATCTTTGCTGTATGAGTTAGTTTTCTGCCTACTCTCATGTTTTTCTTATATAACTCAGTTGTTTTTAACATGGGGCATTTTCCTCTCATGTTTGTGCTAATCACATTTGCAAGCATTCACATATATTTTCCTAATCTGCATATGGTGATCTTTTTTCTCAAAGAGATACAAATAAACAGATAGTTGGAGATGATTTTCCTCTAATAAAAGAATAACCCTTTGGGTGAACAAGGAAACTATATAGGCAAGTGGTTCTCAGTTGTTGGGATGGGTGCCAAAAAGAGATTAAGGTAGGATATTAAAATATAAGAGGAAATTCAGGCTGATTTTGAAAAAGTTGATAAAATTTCTCTAATTTGTCTTTGTCACATAGAATTTACTATAATTTTTAGACAATGTTAAGTGAAGTCATGAGACTATTGAGGGACACTGATCTCAAGCATAGGCTCTGTCTCTTAGGATTTGCAGCAACATTTCTTGACCAACACCCCCTTCATGTTCTGTTGGGGATTTGTATGTCAGCACAACCCTAGCCATTATCAGTTAATAGAACCTCCTTATTTCATGAGCATAGCATCAAGCACCACTAAACCAGTATGTTCTTAGGCTGTCTCTGCTTATTTAGCACATCTCTTGGTTTTGCAGTCCTTCCTTTGAATATATTTCCTCAGAGCAAGTATGGTTAAAATAAAATTTAAGGCAGTCTAAATCAAGATTAAATCAAACTGCAGAGATTATGATAAAAGGGTTGGGGGGAAAAAGGTGCCATGCCATAAACTCAGTCACTATGGCCTTAAAGTATGTATGAAAGCATTTTACAACAGTGTCTGTGGCATATAAACAGCCTTCTCCCTGACTCCATCTACCTGTTGTTGTCGTTGTTTTTAAGATTTAATGTATTTTAGAGAGGTGTGAACAGGGGGAGAAGCAAGGTGAGAGGGGAAGCAGAGTCCCTGCTGAGCAGGGAGGCCAGTGGGGATCTTGATCTCTGGACTCTGAGATCATGACATGAGCCAAAACCGAGACTTGGGATGCTTATCCAACTGAGCCACCCAAGTACCCTGACTCCATCTGCCTGTTATCCAAAAATCTCCAGAGGGCATCCTTGAGAGATGGTTTCACATGTGGGGAGTTCAGCACTGACTGAAAGGAAGCAACCCACACTAGAGTCAGAATCTCACAGTTGTGTGCAGGCTATGGGAGTGGAGTGGGAGATACTGAGAACTCTAGTTGGGATAGAAGCTAAAACCTGGGAATTTAAGACTCCCTCAAACTCTTTAGCACATCATTGGGTTGGTCCAAGGAAACAGCTGTGCTATTAAAAGAGTAAGTATGTGCTGCTGTGCTACTCTTAAATGAAGAAGGCATAATATTAGGGCAGATGAAGTCCTACCATACTTAGAAGACAGACTATTTTATGGTCAACAGTCATGGCCAGGAACGGGAAGTAGAAATTCAGCTACTTGGCATTTCTCTCACCATAGTTTATAATGGGTTAATTAAAATTGTATAAGGCTAACAAAAATGCCCAAGGTAAACGTAAAGCCACATGATATTGCATTGAACAGCATTCAGAGCACTATAGCTCAGGGCTTGCTATGCTCAAAACAATGTGCTGGAATGAAGGCTTTGGAGAGCTCTCCCTGCCCTGTCCTGGCCTTTTACTCAGCATCTGCCTTGAAGGGGTGTAGTTTTATGACCTGATTACTTTGGGATTCTACAGACAGAGGCTGCAGAACAAATTCTTTCTTCTCAATGCTGACTTCAAAGATGTTTTTTTTTTCTCCCCCACTTCCTGCTACCTCATTTCCTAGGTTGGTTCTACCTTCTGAAATGGCTGTTTTCCATGTTGCTTACCCACTAAAGGAAGTTGATGGTTTTCAGACAGTTTTGTACCATATAGAAGAAAACACAGCCACTGTTTGCAAACATCCCATGTAGTCTTAGGCATAGCAAAAATCATATGATAGAAAAGCATGGACTTGGAGTTAGATAGTCATGGATTTGTATTCAAATGCTGCCACTTATCAGAATATATCATTGCTGATTTATCTTCTGTTAAAATAGGTATAAGAGCACACACTGTGAAGGGTTGTTCTGAGTAATAAAGGCAACAACATGATCTGAAATATTCAACACGAAACACTTAATGCCTGACCTTGTGGTTAATACAAGCTCAGTAAATGTCAGTTTCATTTCCTTCCCAGTTTTTGGTGTAAGGTGGTCAAAAGTGATAACATTATGTGTCCATACTTAAATCAAAACATAATGTAAATCCTCTCTCTCAGCATATCCTCATCTTTTACCACTAGTGCCCTCAGAGCTCAACTGATGGATTTTAGTAACTTCTTGTTACTACTGTACTAT
This sequence comes from Eumetopias jubatus, assembly GCF_037043125.1. Taxonomy (NCBI): domain Eukaryota; kingdom Metazoa; phylum Chordata; class Mammalia; order Carnivora; family Otariidae; genus Eumetopias; species Eumetopias jubatus. The sequence continues at coordinate 31,799,605 of NW_028274808.1, forward strand.
GAAGAGGGTGAATGAAAAGGGTAAGGCACACATGATATCTGAAAAGCCAAGAGAGTAAATTGATCAGCATACCTGATTACTAATTTCTCAGTGAATGGTGAATTAGTACCAGGCTTGCTTCCACCCCATAAAGATTTGAAATGCCTCCAAAAGTCATGAATGTTTGCCTTACTAGGAGCACTCAGAGAGCAAATGGGTTCTTGGAGGGTGTGGTAGAAAAGATGTATCTGTAGCTGGAACATAATCTAAATGGAAACCTATAAATTTTCCTGTGACCTGGAAATGTGGTGCTTCTACAGCTTGGGTCAAGCGATAAATAGCATATTTTGAGGAACTGAAGAATTAGAAGGCACTTTCTTTGATTATTTGGGGTGTTCTGTTTATGAGGCAGAGTGGAGGATTCAGCACAAAGTGATTTTGAATAACTATTACCAACTGTCTGAGTTACCTCAGGGGTAGGGGAGAGAGGTCAAGTCACCAAGAGCTCCAATTCCAAAGCCTCCATCAAGTAGGAAAGGATCCTTTCCTGACTTCCAGTTGCCTTAGAGCTCTTCCAGTTGCCAAGAGCTCCAATTCCAAAGCCTCCATCAAGTAGGAAAGGATCCTTTCCTGACTTCCAGTTGCCTTAGAGAGACCAGTATCATCAATAAGAACATGACAACTCCTTCAGAGGTGGGTCTTCCCATTTATGTTCTTGGTGAGGCTGGTTCTGCCCTTTATATAAGCAGAATAGGTGTCATCTCATGTGAAAATTTGACAAAATGTGAAAGGCAAAATCTTAGACCCAGAAATTTGTACTTTTTTTTGTTGTTTCATTTTTAACACGTTAAAAATCAGTATGTTTTATTAAAATATATTACATTTACACACAAAGTTATACATTTCAAATCCACTCTATAATCCTTTTTGGAAATACAGGATACAAACATTAAAAAGCATTTGTGTGCTGATACCATGATGTGGGAGTAGTGATTTCCATTGTTTTCAGGCATGAGATCAGTCTTAAAAGTTGTGTATGTATAATCCTATGCCATTTTAGGAAAGAGTTGGTTATCCTCTTTTGATATCTTTGAGGATTTCTTCATTTCAAGCACAGAAATTTGTACTTTTTGAATCTTCCATTTGGATTACTATGAGTCATCTCAAGAAGGCCCAAGTTAAATCCAAATATAATAATTGGTAAGGACAGAAATTAATATCTAGACTTTATTATTTATTTATATATTTGTATATTTATATTTTAGGGAGAAAGAGAAAGAGAGATTGGGGGGAGGGGTAGAAGGAGAGAATCTCAAGCAAACTCCCTGCCAAGCCTAAAGCCCAACACAGGGCTCGATCCCATGACCCCATAAAAGATCATGACCTGCCTGAGCTGAAACCAAGAGTTGGATGCTTAACTGACTGAGTCACCCAGGTGCCCTGACATCCATTTTTTAATACAGGCATTTTTGAGATAAGAGAACACCTATATTGATGCCAAATAGTTTGTATTAGAAATCAGTCCATTTAGAGGAGGATAGAAGAATTTAAATTCAAAAGTGCAGATATTTAGGAGCATATCCTGGAAAAAGTAGAAGTCTAATATCACTGATACTGCTTTGGAGGATTTGCATTATATTGGCTTCCTATTATAAATATATATATTGTTTATTTGAAGTCTGAGTAGATGGACAAAACAAACAAAATAAAAGATGAATGATTTTTACCAACTCCTATTTGAAAAGAAGCTAGTGACTAATATGACTCAGATCGATAGATCAGGTATCAGTTATCAGTACCCACAAGAAATCTTATAAGGTACTAAGAAACTCTTCTTCTATATCTTCTGGATATGTGTCTGTTTTCAGTCATAAAATGTGGGATAAGAATTCAAATTCACATGGAAGAGTACAAGCACTGAATCAACATCCAGTTCTTCAGGTTTTATGTGTGTTAGTTAAAAAAAAAAGTATTAATTAGAAATCAATAAGTAATATGAATCCCGAAGATAAAATAGGAGTGAGATATATAGAGAGAAACTGAACGATTTTAGAATACAAGAACTTCCAGGAGCTAGTTTTCAGAGTATTATTTGCTCAATCAGGGTGGGGTTTCAAGAAACCAGAGGTACCATGAATACTATACTGAAGAATATTCCTAGGGTGAGGAAGGAAAGATGGGGTACCTAGGTACAGGAGGAGAGGCAGAAAAGAGGCAATAGGAAAGGATAAAACACACATTTGAACTATTTCTAATTTTTTACCTAGACTCTGCAAAGTGCAATGAAGATCTCCCCTCCCCACTCCAGGTTTTCAGACAATGGCTATTTTGATTATAGATTTTAAGAGTGTGGTTGCTCCACAGAGAGACCTGAAGATTCTATACCTAGGGACTTATACATGGCCCACTGCCCAGCTCCTACTCTGCACTCTTAATGCTCCATCTGAGGCTCTCAAACACAGGTCTTAATATGCAAAGATGGAGGACAACTCCCCTTAAAGCTACTTGACATATTGTGTTTATGCAGGTGGAAACAGCAGTTAAATAAAATATGCAAGCTTCATAATCCTTAAATTTCCTCCCTCTTTCTCCATCCCAGTGTGCTCTGTGTGTTGTATGGTGACTACTTTCCATAGAAAATAACGAGGCTGTCCTTTTTGGTATTTTTATTCCACAATATCCCTAGGCACTAGTCCACCTTCTGGAAGAATAACCTAATAAAATCTCAGGAAGTTATTTAATTGCAGTAGAGGAAAAGAGTGAGATGGTTCAAGGCTGAAATAGCAGTGGGGGTTGGGGGGAGTGGCTCAGAAAGGCAGTGAAAGACAAATAAACTGGCTCATTTAGAAGATGGAATGGGAAAGGAAATCTCTAGGCTGTAGGAGAAGCAAGGATGATTCAAGGAAATGAGGAAGAGGCATGATCAACACTTGGTACAGAAGGTTCCCCAACTGGCATTGTACCTCTGATTCAAGACATCTGTTCTTTCTTCCTTCCCAGAGAACTCCACCATAATTTATTATGTGTGATTTTCCTTATTCCAAGAAAGAGGCATTAGTAATCACTCTCAGATCTGTGCTAGAGGGTATTTCTTAAAAGAAAGGCACCAACCCAATCTAATGAGACTGGAATCTCAGTAATTGGTACTATTGTGTTCTATGCAAATACTGCCTGCTGGATTAATCTATTTGGTTTGTGGTACAGCAATATATAATGCTTATTCATGCTTTTATTTATGTGAAGGATTTATGAGCACCTACTGTGTGTCTAAGACATAACTACCTTTGAGAAACTCACAATCTGTTGTGAGAGGCAGAAATGTGATTAACTATGATAAAAAGATGGCAATTCTTACACACTGATTACATTCACAAAGAATTATGAACAGACAGGAAAGCCTGTATCCATTAGTTCTGCCTGAAAGCAGGAAGATCACAAAATCCATCTCAGAAGAGGTGACTCATGAGCTGGGTTTCAAAGACCTCAAATGATTTGGCTAGAAAAAAAAAAAAGGCACTCTTGGAGACAGAAATAGCATGAACAATGGCCTGGGTGTTTTGGGGAAAAATGAGTAGATTGGTATGATTAAGCATAGGATATGATGTAAAAAGGGGTGCGAGTTGTCAGGGAATATGGCTTCAGTGGTAGATTCAAGCCAGGACTGTAAATAAACCCATGACTAAAGCAAGGTGAACTCTAGCCTTTAGCACAGGCCATCAAGGAAATGGTGGGAGCAGGAGGAGTATCATCAGAGCTATATGTTACAAAATCCACTGGCAACTGGTAAAGGATAGTGATGGTATTGCTAGAAGCAGGAACAGCTGAGGCAGTTGTGGTATCTCAGAAAAGAGGCTGAACACTGAAACAGGAAAGATGGCAGTGGGGCAGTCTGAACATGCCCCCCAGTTTATGTCTAACTCAACCTGGAAGTCTGAAGTCCTGTTGGAATACTCTCAGTCAAGGTGAAGAAATACATAACTAGATGGGAAGACACAAAGAAGTGTCTTACAAAACAGAGGAGAAACATGTGCTTCGGGTCAAAGAGCATCTCATCCTGTGAAAAATATGGCCCACCCTCCTGGGAGTGTGTGGCTTTAAGACCCTAGGCTCTAGAATCAGAATATATGGGTTTGAATCCATTTCCACCATGTAATAACTGAGCAACTTGGTCAAGGAACTTAATATTGCTGTGCTTTGCACTGTTCATCTGTAAAGTGAGGATCATCACCATAATATGCTTCATAAAAAGTGAGACTTGTGAGGGATGAGAAGAGTGCCTGGCACATCTGAAAGGCTCAAAAGGAATCAGCTGTTAAAAGCAGCAGTAAATACGATCAATCTCAAAAGACACACTGATAACCAGTTCATCCTCTTTACCCTAAGATATCCAGATGATCTGTTTTGTATTTTAATGGACATGGAATCCCAAGAGGACCAATTAAACATAGAAGCAGCACATTTTAAAAAGCCATTTTTTGTTATATTCAAGAAGTTTATTCAATCAATGAATGGGGAAGAGATAATGCCCTGAGAAAGTTGTACAGTGGGCATCATCTTGATTTCCTGACCTCAACATCCCATGAGGACTTAGAGATGCTTGACACCCAGGTAGACACAAATTACATCAACAGAAAAGCAATGCCTATTACAGCCAACAGCATAGTCCCAAATTATAGGGAAGCAGGGAGAGAGACAGGGATAAAGAAGGAAAGGTAGAACGAGAAAGTCATTGTTAAAACTCTATTCAGCAGGAAGATCTTGGGGAAAAACTACAAAGAAATTAACATGAGAGCACAATCTTGATGTACAGCTACAGCCTCAAAAATAGGATGCAATTAAGTGCTTCTAACAAGGCTCTAGTAGTCTGATGGTAAGTGTAGAAAGACCAGCTTAATGAAATGTCATGGGGACACTGCTTATAACAATCATATGCCCTGGATGCCAAATGGAGCTTTACCTGCTGGAGAAACACTTAACAGAGGAAAAGAACAAAAGCCTGTCAGCTATTAGGGAACAGAACAGAATGAGGCTCAAGGCCCTAGGGGAAGGTGGAAAATTAACACAGCCTCTGTGTCTTGTTATGTTTTCGCTACTACTGTGCCTTTCTCTCCTAGATTTAAAAATTGTACATTGCCCACCAGGTGGAGGCTCTTGTAGAAAAGTAGCATTGGACTTGGTCTGGACCTTGCAAGTTTGGGTATCAAGTTGGGAATAAGATTGTATAGAGCCAGGGATGAGGTGCAGCTTGCAAGCCTTTATAAAACTCATCATTTGCTTTATTATTTCCCTTGAATTCACAATTTTTATTTCCCTGTGGCCAGTTAACGTACCTTAGGCTTCCTCTCATTCAGATCTCTCCTCAAATGAAACCACATCAGAGGTCTTCTCCAAACACCTTATCTAAAATCATTTTCACTCAATGCCCCAGGGACTTTCTAGCCTATTACTGTGCTTCATTTTCTTCATAGTATTTATCAATTTATAAAATATTATTTATCTGTTCATTATTTACTGATACATTATTTGTCCTGCCCTCTAAGCTTCATGAGAACAAAAACGTATCTCTGTTCTTCACACCACTGTATCCCCAATCACTAGTGCAGTACCTAGAATATATTCAATGCCTAAGAGATGTGTATAGAATGAATTTTTTGACCTATAAATGTAAATTATTTTTAGTGCTGCCTATTCCTATTTTATGTGCTACTCCCAGATTATTTATTACATAACTTCTTTACTCTCCTCATCATTTCTACTTGCCTTCGTGTTTTGTTTCCTTAAACTCCACTTTCCCTTCTTTTATGATGACCTCTTTTAAGTCTAAGCTTTCTACCTTAATCTGTTCAAAACCTTTCTACCATCCCTTCATTCTCCTGCTCTATCCGTTTTTCCTTCTCTACCTCATCATTCTCAGAAATATATAAATGTGCCATGTTACTTCAAGCCTTACAAATAAGCAAAACCACACCAGCTGCCACCCAATTCCTCCACTTGACAGAAAAAAAAGTGTTTGTATCGTTGTTTTTACTCATTACTTTTACTTTATGTCCATTTCTCTGGAAATGAATCAGGATTTAGTCTTCACCCCTTTTATGAAACATATCACCAAGGTCACCAGTAGGCTCCACATTGCAGAATCCAAGGGACTCTCCTCAGTCTTCACCTACCTGGACTGCTCAGCAGCATCTGGCAGTACAAGGCCCTCCTTTTTTAAAAAAAAATATATTGATGTATAATTTATTCACTATAAAATGCATCCAATTTCAGTCCCAGTTTGATGAATTTTGAGAAATGGGTACATACAAATGTGTAATCTCTACAACCACCAACACAATAAAAATATAGACATCCCCAAAAGTCACAATTCCAGTCAATTGTGTCCCACTCAGCTTTGGGTAATCATTTATTTGTTTTTTTATCATATCTATTAAATTTGTCTTTTATATATATAAATTATATAAAGTTATAAAAAGTTTGATTATATAAATCAAACTAGACGGTATGAACTTTTTTGTATCTGCTGTGTCCCTCAGCATAATTTTTGAGATTCATTTTATGGAATATATCAATAATTCATTCCTTTTTATTACTGAATATGATTTTCTTGTTCAGATATACCACATTTTAAAATTTATCCTGCTGATGAAAATTTGGATTGTTTCCACTATGAATGAAAAGAATACACATGTTGAAATTTTCATATGAACATTTGTTTTCATTTTATTGGGTATATATCTGGGAATTGAATTTTGGGTTATATGCTATGTGTATGTTTAAATGTAAAGGAAACTGTAAAACAGTTTATAAAGCTGTTGTACTACTTTATATTCCCACAAGAAATATTACAGTTGCTCCTAATCCTTATCAACACATGGTATTGTTAGTTTTTTTTTAATTTTAGCCATTCTAGCAGGGGTATAGTGGCACCTCATTTAGATTTTGATTTTCATTTCTTTTTTTTAATTACATTAATCACCATACACTACATCATTACTTTTTGATGTAGTGTTCCATGATTCATTGTTTGCATATAACACCCAGTGCTCCATGCAGTACATGCCCTCTTTAATACCCATCACCAGGCTAACCCATGCCCCACCCCTTTCCCCTCTAGAACCCTCAGTTTGTTTCTCAGAGTCCATAGTCTCTCATGGCTCATCTCCCCCTCCGATTTTCCCCTCTTCATTCTTCCCTTCCTGCTATCATCATCACCATCATCATCATCATCATCATCTTCTTCTTCTTCTTTTTTTTTAAACATATAATGTATTATTTGTTTCAGAGGTACAGGTCTGTGTTTCAACAGTCTTACACAATTCACAGTGCTCACCATAGCACATACTCTCCCCAAAGTCTATCACCCAGCCACCCATCCCTCCCACCCCCCACCACTCCAGCAACCTTCAGTTTGTTTCCTGAGATTAAGAATTCCTCCTATGAGTGAGATCATATGATACATGTCTTTCTCTGATTGACTTATTTCACTCAGCATAATACCCTCCAGTTCCATCCATGTCATTGCAAGTGGCAAGATTTCATTCCTTTTGATGGCTGCATAATATTCTAGTGTGTGTGTGTGTGTGTGTGTGTGTGTGTGTGTGTGTGTGTGTGTGTGTGTGTATACCACAACTTCTTTATCCATTCATCTGTCTATGGACATCTTGGCTCTTTCCATAGTTTCGCTATTGTGGACATTGCTGCTATAAACATCGGGGTGCACATACCCCTTCAGATCCCTACATTTGTATCTTTGGGATAAATACCCAGTAGTGCAATTGCTGGATCGTATGGTAGCTCTATTTTCAACTTTTTGAGGAACCTCCATACTGTTTCCCAGAGTGGCTGCACCAGCTTGCATTCCGACCAACAGTGTAGGAGAGTTCCCCTTTCTCCGCGCCCCTGCCAACATCTGTTGTTTCCTGACTTGTTAATTTTAGCCATTCTGACTGGTGTGAGGTGGTATCTCATTGAGGTTTTGATTTGGATTTCCCTGATGCTGAGTGATGCTGAGCACTTTTTCATGTGTCTGTTGGCCATTAGGATGTCTTCTTTGGAAAATATCTGTTCATGTCTTCTGCCCATTTCTTGATTGGATCATTTGTTCTTTGGGTGTAGAGTTTGATAAGTTCTTTCTAGATTTTGGATACTAGCCCTTTATCTGATATGTCATTTGCAAATATCTTCTCCCATTCTGTCAGTTGTCTTTTGGTTTTGTTGACTTTCTTTTGCTGTACAAAAGCTTTTTATCTTGATGAAGTCCCCATAGTTCCTTTTTGCCCTTGCTTTCCTTGCCTTTGGCATTGTTTCTAGGAAGAGTTGCTGCAGCTGAGGTCGAAAAGGTTGCTGCCTGTGTTCTCCTTTAGGATTTTGATACTCCTGTCTCACATTTATGTCTTTAAACCTTTGAGTCTATTTTTGTGTGTGGTGTCAGGAAATGGTCCACTTTCGTTCTTCTGCATTTTGGCTGTCCAATTTTCCCAACACCATTTGGTGTTTCTTTTGGTGTCCATGAGCATGGTAAATGGTTTTCCACCCCCTCACTTTCAATCTGGGGGTGTCTTTGGGTCTAAAATAAGTCTTTTGCAGACAACATATCGATGGTTTTTTTTTTTTTTCTTTATCTAATCTGATAGCCTGTGTCTTTTGATTGGGGCATTTAGCCCATTTTCATTCAGGGTAACTATTGAAAGATATGTATTTAGTGCCATTGTATTGCCTGTAGGGTTACTGTTACTGTATATTGTCTGTGTTCCTTTCTGGTCTATTTTACTTTTAGGCTCCTCTTTGCTTAGAGGACCCTTTTTAATATTTCTTGTAGGGCTGGTTTCATGTTTGAAAATTCCTTTAGTTTTTGTTTGTCCTGGAAGCTTTTTATCTCTCCTTCTATTTTCAATGACAGCCTAGCTGGATAGAGTATTCTTGGCTGCATATTTTTCTCATTCAGTGCTCTGAAGATATCATGCCAGTCCTTTCTGGCCTGCCAGGTCTCTGTGAATAGGTTGCCAATCTAATATTTTTACCATTGTAGGTTACAGATCTCTTGTCCTGAGCTGCTTTCAGGATTTTCTCTTTGTCTCTGAGACTCGTAAGTTTTACTATCAGATGTCGGGGTGTTGACCTTTTTTATTGATTTTGAGGTGGGGTTCTCTGTGCCTCCTGGATTTTGATGCCTGTTTTCTTCCCCAATTTTTTTTTCTTTTCTTAAGATTTTATTTACTTATCTGACAGAGCACAAGCAAAGGGAGAGAGAGGGAGAACCAGGCTCCCTGCTGAGCAAGGAGCCCGATGTGGGACTTGACCCCAGGACCCTGGGATCATGACCCGGGCCAAAGGCAGCCACTTAACCGACTGAGCCACCCAGGCATCCCAAATTAGGGAAGTTCTCTGCTATAATTTGCTCCAATATACCTTTTGCCCCTCTCTCTCTTTCTTCTTCTTCTGGGATCCCAGTTATTCTAATGTTGTTTCATCTTATGGTATTGCTTATCTCTCGAATTCTGCCCTCGTGATCCAGTATTGTTTTTCTCTCTTTTTCTCAGCTTCTTTATTTTCCATCATTTGGTCTTCTATATCACTAATTCTCTCTTCTGCCTCATTTACCCTAGCAGTTAGAGCCTCCATTTTTTATTTCACCTCATTAATAGCCTTTTCAATTTCAACTTGGTTAGATTTTAGTTCTTTTATTTTCCCAGAAAGAAAATAAAAGAAATTTCTCTTTTATTTCTCTAATATCTTCCATGCTTTTTTCAAGCCCAGCTAGTATCTTTAAAACCATCATTCTGAACTCTAGTTCCGACATCATACTAATGTCCATATTGATTAGGTTCCTGACAGTCGGTACTGCCTCTTGTTCTTTTTGTTGAGGTGATTTTTTCCATCTTGTCATTTTGTCCAGAGGAGAATAGTTGAATTAGAGAACAAAATGCTAACAGGGTAACAACGTCCCCAGAAAATATACACTAAAGAAATCAGAAAAGACCTGAAACCAGGGGAAAAGAAAGGGAAAGAAGGAAAAAAGAAATAGCAAAAAAGAAAAGAAAAAGAAAAAGATAATAACAAACAAAAACAGAACAAAACAAATAAAACAGAATAATGATCAAAAATGAACAGGCTAGTGCATAGATCAGTGCCACACACTAGATTCTGGGTGTATTTTGGTCTGTTAGAAGAAAGTGCCTCCCAAAATTTTAAAGAAAGAAAAACTTATATATGTACAAAAATAAGGGTTAATACGATGAAGGGATGGAATACGACTGTAAAGATGAAAATTATAAAAGGAATTGATAAGTTGGTTGAAAAAAGAAAAGAGGATTTCAAAAATAAAAAGGGAGAGGGTGCCTGGGTGGCTCAGATGGTTGGGCATCTGCCTTTGGCTCAGGTCATGATCCCAGGGTCCTGGGATTGAGTCCCGCATCGGGCTCCTTGCTCAGCAGGGATTCTGCTTCTCCCTCTCCCTCTGCCTCTCCCCCTGCTTGTTCTCTTTCTGTCTATCTAGCAAGAGAATAAATAAAATCTTAAAAAAAAAAAAAGGGAGAGAATGTGATCAGGCAGGAGACTAGAACAAAGCCATACACTAGAGATTTAGGGTTATTTTTGGCCTGTTAGAAGAAACTGTATCCCAAAATTTTAAAGAGAGAACTATATATATATATATATATACACACACCAAAAATAAGGTTAACTATACGAAGGGATAGGATATGACTCTAAAAATGAAAAATAAAAAAAAGATTTTTTTAAAAAAGGGATTGATACAATGTTGGTTGAAAAAGGGAAAAAGAAAAATTCAAAAAAAAATAAGGTAAAAACAATTAACTTTGAAACACTAAAGAATTATGGGAAAAAAGCCATGAATTCTATGTGCAGTATTCCCCTAGCACTGGAGTTCTACCGTTCTCATTGATCGGTAAACTTGGTCTTGGCAGGCTGTTCTTGCTGATCTTCTAGGGGAGGGGCCTATTGCCTTGGTTCCCAAATGTCTTTGCGGGAGGCAGAATTGCCCCACCCTTGCCGGTCCGGGCTAAGTAATCTGCTTGGGTTTGCTCTCAGGAGCTTTTGTTCCCTGCAAGCTTTCGGTACAGCTTTAGAGGACGAGAGTGAAAATGGCAGCCTCCCAGTCTCCTCCTTGGAGGACCTGAGAACTCGGGACCCCACTCCTCAGTGAGCTCCCAGAGAAAAGTAGAATCACTCCCGTCTCCCCGGTCTCTGGCTGCACTCCGTGCTCATCTGGCCTGTGACCAAGCATTTCTATCTCTGGCACACGACCCTGTGTGGAGTCTCCAAACCCAGCAGATCCTTGTGGTGCGCTCCCGTGTTGCTCCTCCTGGGGTTAGGAAGGGGAGTCTCCCTGGATCTGCCGCTTGTTGGGTCCCTGCTGGAAGAGCAGTGGCCCGACTGTGCCGGGGATCATGGTTTATGGCAACCCCGAGCTGAGATCCCATTCCTTGGCTCTGTCTCTGCAGCCGGCTTTCCTGCTCTGATACCTGGGAGCTCTGACGCCCTCAGGCACCCCCGGTCTTTCTGTGACCCTGAGGGTCCTGAGACCACACTGTCCCAGTGAGGGTTCCACCCGCTGCTTAGCCACTGGAGCGACGTCCCTCAGCAGGGCAGACTTCTAAAAGTTCTGATTTTGTGCTCCGCTGCTCTATCACTTGCCAGAAGTGGCTGATGGAGGCCCCCATCTCCCGCCATCTATCCTCCTGAATTTCGCCTCGAATTCACTTCTCCGCATGTCCTACCTTCTAGAAAATGGTCGCTTTTCTGTTCAGAGAGTTGCTGCTATTCTTTTCTTTGATCTCCTGTTGAGTTCGTAGGTATTCAAAATGGTTTGATCCCTGTCTAGCTGAATTCCTGGGACCAGATGAAATTTAGGTCTCCTACTCCTACAAAATTTTGCTCCTCCCCTTGATTTTCATTTCTCTAATGAATGATAGTTAAAGACTTTTTTGTGTATTTTGTGCCATTTTTGCATCTTCTTTGGTGTTGTATCTCTTCAAATATTATTCTCATTTTTTTTAAATTAAGTTGTCTTCCTATTGACTTGTAAGACATCTTTATTAGTTTTGTGGTTTGAAATGTTTCCTCCCAGTTTGTGGTTTGCCTTTCAACTTGCTTAACAAAGCTTTTGGAAAGGAAGAAAAAAAAAACAATTTTGTTGAAATTGAATTTATCAGCCTATTCTTTTACAATCTATGTTTTCTTAAATTCATTCTTAGGTATCTCCTGTTTTTGATGCTATTATAAATGGCACTAATTTACTTCATTTCAATTAAATCATTAGTGGATAATATACATAAGTTCATTTGGTTTTTGTATATTTACCTTATATCTTGCAAATTTGCTAAACCAACTTAATGTTCTAGTAGTTATTTTTAAGATTCCATAGGAATTACTATATAAACAAATTTTCCATTTTCAAATAGTTTTACATTTTCTTTTCCAAACTACATGTCTTTGTTTTTCTTACCCTATCACACTTAATAGGAACTCTAGTACAATATTGACTAATGGCAAAAGAAAATATCCTTGTCTTCTTGTAGAACTTAACAAAAAAGCAATCAGGCTTCCACCATTAACTGATATTAGCTCAGTTTTTCACAAATACTCTTTATCACTTTGAAGTACTTCTATTCCAAAGTCAATGACTGTTATTATCATGAATAAGTGTTGGGTTAAGTTTATAACTTTTTCTGCATCTGTCGTGATTATATGTCATTTCTTTTTACATTTTCATTTTGTTTATTTATTTGGTTAGTTAGGTAATGTGATAATTAAACTGTAGTTTGAATGTTAATATTCCCAAAATTGTTCTTGGCCATTATGTACTTTTATATACTACTGGTTTTAATTTGCTAACATCATGTTAAGAATCTTTTAATCTTTTAATTTATGAAGGCTGTTTGTCAGTGTTTTACTGTTCCCTGTATCTTTTTGAGTGGTTTAGCTATCGGGGTATTATTGATCACATGAAGTGAGTTGAGAAGTATTTCTACCTTTTCTTACTTGTTGCAAAAATTTCTTTTTAATAGGTAGTATTTACTTATTTAATATTTGGTAATGTTAACTAATTTAGCAATCTCAGCCTAGAGCCTTTCATTGTGTGGAAATTTTAGGTATGAAATTTGTTTAATAGATTGTATGACTCTGATTCTCATGTTAGTTTTTCTCTTGAGTTTGACTATTGCAGGTACTTCATCTAAGTGGAGTTATTCATATTTGTTCTTCAATAACTAGCTTATTTCACTTAGCATAATGTCCTCAAGCTTCATCCATGTATAGCAATTCACATGTTGTTTTCTTCAGCTCCAAAATTTGTTTGATTCTTTTTGTATTTTCTGTCTCCTTGTTGATATTCCTATTTTGTTCATGGATCTGAGTTCTTTGTGAATCTTTATCATGCCTTATTTTCAGTTCTTTATCAGGTATTTCATATGTCTCCATTTCTTTAGGATCAGTTTCAGGAGATATGTTTTATACCTTTGGTTGGGCTATAATATTTTTTAATTATTATCATTATTTGTGTGCCTTGTTACTTTGTGTTGGAATCCACACATTTGAAAAACAGTCACTTCTGGCTTTATTAAATGGCTTTGTACAGAGACGATCTTCATTAATCAGTCTGGCTAGACTTTTTTATGATCTCAGGATTGTGAGATTGAGCCCCATTTTGGGCTCGGTGCTGGGCATGGAGCCTGCTTAAGATTCTGTCTGCCCCTCTCCCACCACTCGTGTGCACATACATGCTCTCTCTCTTTCAAAAAAAAAAGAAAAGAAAAGAAAGAAATAATACTGCAATGAATACGGGAGTGAAAGTATTTTACGGAAAACTTGTTTTTAATTATTTTAGATACATACCAAGAAATATGATTACTGGATCATATCAGTTCTATTTTAATTTTTTGAAAAACATTCATACTGTTTTCTAAGTTCCTGCATCATTTTACATTCCTATAAATAATGCACAAGAGTGCATTCATTATTAATTATTAAACTGCATTCTCAGCAATACTTTATTTTGTTTTTGTTTTTAAATGTCCATCTTGGGGCGCCTGGGTGGCTCAGATGGTTAAGCGTCTGCCTTCGGCTCGGGTCGTGATCCCAGGGTCCTGGGATCGAGTCCTGCATCGGGATCCCTGCTCCTTGGGAGCCTGCTTCTCCCTCTGCCTCTCTCTCTCTGTCTTTCATGAATAAATAAATAAAATCTTTAAAAAATAAATAAATAAATGTCCACCTTGGGGCGCCTGGGTGGCTCAGTCATTAAGCGTCTGCCTACGGCTCAGGTCATGGTCCTGGTGTCCTGGGATTGAGCCCTGCGTTGGGCTCCCTGCTCAGCGGGAGGCCTGCTTCTCCCTCTCCCACTCCCCCTGCTTGTGTTCCCTCTCTCATTCTGTCTCTCTCTCTGTCAAATAAATAAAATCTTTAAAAAAATAAATAAATGTCCATCTTAACAGAAGTGAGGTGATCCTCACTGAGTTTTTGATTTGCATTTCCCTGATATGATAAGTTATGTTGAGTATCTTTTTGTATACCTGTTGGACGTTTATATGTCTTTGGAGAAATGTGAGTTCAAGTCCTTTGTCTTTTTTTAGTTGGATTGTTTATTTATTTATTTTGAGTTGTAGGACCTTATATATTTTGGATATTAACCCTTTATCAGATATATAGTCTACAAATATTTCTCCCATTTCATAGGTTGTCTTTTTACTCTGCTGTTTCCTTTGTTATGCAAAAGCTTTTTAGTTTGATGCAGTATCCTTTGTTTATTTTTGTTTTTGTTGTCTATACTTTTGGTGTCATGTCCAAGAAATCATTTTATTTTTATTTTTATTTATTTATTTGAGAGAGAGAGAGTGCAAGAGAGAGAGAGCACACTGGGTGGGGGAAGGGGAGGCAGAGGGAGAGAGTGAAGCAGACTCCTCGCTGAGCAGGGAGCCCAATGCTGGGCTTCATCCCATGACCCTGGGATCATGACCTGAGCCAAAGGCAGATGCTTAACCGACTGAGTCACCCAGGTGCCACTAAGAGATCATTTTAAAGACCAATGTTATGAACCTTCCTCCTTTGTCTTTTAGAAGTTTTATAATTACAGATCATATGTTTTTTTTGTTTTTTTATTTTTGGTTTGTTTTTTGATTTTTTTTTTGATTTTGATTTTTGTTTTGTAAGATGAGGACCCAATTTCATTCTTTTGCATGTGGATATCCAGTTTTCCTAGCATCATTTGTTGAAGAGACTATCCATTCCCCATTGTGTTGCCTTGGCACTCTTGTCAAAGATCATTAGGCCTTATTTGTGTTATTTCATTTCTGGGCTCTCTATTTTGTTCCATTGATTTATATAATTGCCTTTCTGCCAGTACCATGTTGTTTTCATTACTGTTACTTTGTGGTATGTTTTCAACTCAGAAAGTATAAGACCGCCAGCTTTGTTCTTTCTTAACGTTGTTTTGGCTATTCAGGGTCCTCTGTGGTTCCATCTGATTTATAGCATTCTATTTCTGTAAAAAATGATAGTAAGATTTTTGTAGGGATTACATTGAATCTGTAAATTACTTTGGGTTGTATGAACATTTTAACAATATTAACACACCCAGTCTGTCATCTCAAGAAGTCTTTCCATTTATTTGTGTCTTGTTTAATTTCTTTTAGTGATATTTTCTAATATTTAGTGTGCAAGTGTTTTGTCTGCTTGGTTAAATTTATTCCTTAGTATTTTATTTTGATGCTATAGTAATTTGGACTGCTTTATTAATATCTTCTTCAGATAGTTCATTGTCAGAGTACAGAAACACAACTGATTTTTGTGTGTTGATTTTGTATTCTGAAATTTTATGCAATTGTTTTATTAGTTTTAACAGTTTTATTTGTGAAATCTTTAGGGTTTTGTGCATATAAAATCATACAGTCTGCAAACAGATAATTTTACTTTCTTTCTTTCTGATTCGGATTCCTTGTATTTCTTTTTATCTGACTGCTACAGCTAGGACTTTCAGTAGTATGTTAAATAAAAGTGTGAGAGTGGGCATCCTTGCCATATTTTTTATCTTATTGGAAAAGTTTCAATTTTTCACTGTTGAGTATAATGTTATCTGTGGGATTTTCATATGTGGCTTTCATTATGTTGAACTAAATTCCACCTATTCATAGTTTGTTGAGTGTTCTTATCATGAAAATCTGTTGAATTTTGTCAGTTGCTTTTTCTATGTCTGTTGAGATGATCATATGATTTTTCTTCTTCATTATGTTGAAGTAGTATATCACATTTATTGGTCTTTGTATGTTGTATCATCTTTACATTCCCAAAGATAAATCCCAATTGGTCATGCTGTATGATCCTTTTAATGTGCTGTTAAATTCAGTCTGCTAGCATTTTTAAGATTTTTGCATCTATATTCATCAGGGATATTGGCCTGCAGCTTTTTTTTTTTTTTTTTTTGTAGTGTCTTTGGTTTTAGTATCAGAATAATGCTAGCTTTATAAAATGAGTTTGGAAGTGTTTCTTCCTCTTCAATTTTTTGGAAGAATTTCAGAAACACTGACATTAATTCTTTAAACATTTGGTAAAATTCTCCAAAGAAGCCATCTGGTCGTCAGCTTTTCTTTGTTGGAAGAAATTTGATTACTGATTCAATCTCTTTATTAGTTCTGTCTGCTCAGGTTTTTATTTCGTTATGGTTGAGTCTTGGTACATTGTATGTTTCAAGGAATTCATCCAGTTCTTTTAGGTTATCCCATTTTTGGGTGCATGATTGTTCGAAGTAGTCTCCTAATTCTTTGTATTTCTGCAGTATTAGTTGTAATGTGTCCCCTTTAATTTCTGATTTTATTTATTTGCACCTTCTCTCTTTTTTTGTTAGTCTAGCTAAAGTTTGTCAATCTTCTTTATCTTTTCAAAAAAACAGCACTTAGTTTTGTTGAATTTTTCTATTGTTTTCTGATCTTTATTTCATTTATTTCTGCTCTGACTTTTTAATGCCCCCCCCCCCTTTTTTTGGCTAACTTTGGGCTTAGTTTGCTCTACTTTTTCTAGTTTCTTGAGATGTAAAATTAGGTTGCTTATTTGAGATCTTCTTTTCATTTTAGACATTTGCCACTATAAACTTTCTCCTTAGTACTGATTTTGCTGCATTCCCTAAGTTTTGATATATTGTGTTTTTATTTTTCTTTGAATTAAGATAATTTCTAATTTACTTTTTATTTATTCATTGGGTAATCTTTTTAAAATTTTTTCAATGGCTCAAGAATGTTTAATTTCCACATATCTGTGCATTTTCCAGTTTTTTCTTCTGTTAATTTCTAGTTTCCTTCCATTGTGGTTGGAAAAATACTTTATATGATTTCAGTCTTCTGAAATTTATTAAGACTGGTTTTTGGTCTAACATGTAATTTATTCTGCACAATGTTTCATATGCTCTTAAGAAGAATGCATATTCTGTTCTCTCTTTTTTTTTTGTATTTTTTAATTTTATTATGTTATGTTAATCACCATACATTACATCATTAGTTATTGATGTAGTGTTCCATGATTCATTGTTTGCATATAACACCCAGTGTTCCCTTCAGTACGTGCCCTCTTTAGTACCCATCACCAGGCTAACCCATCCCCCCACCCCTCTCCCCTCTAGAACCCTCAGTTTGTTTCTCAGAGTCCATAGTCTCTCATGGTTCGTCTCCCCCTCCAATTCCGCCCCCCCTTCATTTTTCCCTTCCTACTATGTTCTTCTTCTTCTTCTTTTTAACATATAATGTATTATTTGTTTCAGAGGTACAGGTCTGTGATTCAACAGTCTTACACAATTCACAGTGCTCACCATAGCACATACCCTCCCCAATGTCTATCACCCAGCCACCCAATGCATCCCACTTCCACCACTCCAGTAACCCTCAGTTTGTTTCCTGAGATTAAGACTTCCTCATATCAGTGAGATCATAGGATACATGTCTTTCTCTGATTGACTAATTTCACTCAGCATAATACCTTCCAGTTCCATCCACGTCATTGTAAATGGCAAGATTTCATTCCTTTTGATGGTTGCATAATTTTCTGTTCTAAGTGGAATATTCTGTATATGTCTGTTAGGTCCATTTGGTCTACAGTGTTATTCAAGTCTTTTGTTTCTTTACTGAGATTCTGTCTAGTTGTTCTATCCATTATTGAAAGTGGAGTACTGAAACCTCCTACTATGACTATGTTACTATCTATTTCTCCCTTTGGGTCTGTCACTGTTTGCTTTATATATTTGGGTGCTCTGATGTTAGGTACATATACATTTGTACCTGTTATAACTTCCTGGAGACTTTACCCTTTTATCACGACATCATATCTTTCTTTGTCTCTTCTGACATTTCTTGATTTAAAGGATACTTTGATATAAGTATGACCACCTTTGCTCTCATTTAATTGTCACTCACATAGAATATATTTTTCTATCCTTTTACATTTAGCCTATGTGTATCCTTAAATCCAAGGTAAGTAAATTGTACATAACATAATTTGATTTTACTTTTTCTTATTTTTATTTTTTTTATTCATGAAGCCACAGTATGTCTTTTGATTGGGAAGTTTGATCCATATATATACATACATGTCTGTATATATACATATACCTATACATAAACAGTTTCATTTGGTACTCAGTGGTCATCAAGATAAGTGTATTCTTATCTATTTTACCTGTCCTGCCACCCACCTCCCCTCTGGCAACCAACAGTTGTTCCCTGTATTTAAGAGTCTGTTTTTTTGTCTGTCTCTTTATTTATTGTTTATTTGTTTCTTAAATTCCACATTTGAAAGAAATTGTATGGCATTTATCTTTCTCAGTCTGACTTATTTCACTTAACATTATACCCTCTAGGTCCATCCATGTTGTCACATATGGTAAGATTTTATTCTTTTCTTTGGTTGAGTAATATGCAATTATATATAAATACATATATCACATCTTCTTTATCTATTCATCTATGGATGGACACTTGGGTTACTTCCATATCTTGGCTATTGTAAATAATGCTGCAATGACTCATATGGGTGCATATATATTTTCATTTTTTTTTTCATTTTCTTTTGGTGAATATCCATCCTGGATCATATGGTAATTCTATTTTTATTTTTTAAAGAACCACTCTATTGTTCTTTAGTGGCTGCACCAATATGCATTCCCATCAAGAGTGAGGTAGGGTTTCTTTTTCTCCATATCCTCACAGACATTTTTTATTTCTAGTGTTGTTGATTTTAGCCATTCTGACAGGGGAAGGGTGATATCTCATTGTGGTTTTAATTTGCATTTCCCTGATCATTAGTGATGTTGAGCATCCTTTCATGTTTCATTGGCTATTTGTTTTTCTTCTTTGAAAAAACGTCTATTCGGTTCCTCTGCCCATTTTTAAATTCAGATTATTTATTTTGTTGGTGTTGAGTTGTATAAGCACTTTATTTATTTTGGATATTAACCCCTATCAGATATATCATTTGCAAATTTCTTCTCCTATTCAGAGGTTGCCTTTCAGTTTTGTGGATGGTTTCCTTTGTGTACAAAAGCTTTTTTTTTTTTTCGTGTAGCCCCAATAGTTTAATTTTGCTTGTATGTCCCTTGCCTTCAGAGGTATATCTAGGAATATCTATGGCTGATGTCAAAGAAATTACTACCTATGCTTTCTTCTAGAAGTTTTATGGTTTCAGCTCTCACACTTAGGTCCTTAATCCATTTTGAGTTTATTTTGTGTATTGTGTAAAAAAGTGGACCGGTTTCATTCTTTTGTGTGTAGGTGTCTAGTTTTCCCAACACCATTTGTGAAAGAGACTATCTTTTTCCCATTTCATTCTTGCCTCCCTTTTGTTGAACATTAATTGACATATAATTGTGGGTTTATTTCTGGCCTTTCTATTTTATTCTATTGAACTATGTGTCTATTTTTGTACCAGTATCATACTGTCTTAATTACTGCACCCTTGTGATATATATTGAAATTTGGGATTGTGATATTTCCAGCTTTGTTCTTCTTTCTCAAGATTGCTTTGGCTATTCGGAGTTTTGGGGCTTCCATACAAATTTCAGGATAATTAGTTTTAGTTTTGTGAAAAAATGTTGGTATTTTGATAGAGATTGCATTAAATATCTAGATTGCTTTGAGTAGCATGGGCATTTTAACACTATTCGTTCTTCCAAACCATGAGCATGGAATGTCTTTTCATTTCTTTGTGTCAACTTCAATTTCTTTCATCAGTGTTTTATAGTTTTTAGAGTATAGGTCTTTCACCTCCTTAATTCAGTTTATTCCTAGGTATTTTATTATTTTTGGTGCAATTGTAAATGGGATTGTTTTCTTAATTTCACTTTCTGCTACTTCATTATTAATCTATAGAATTGAAACAGATTTCTGCATATTGATTTTGTATACTGTGACCTTACTGAATTTAATTATCAGTTCTAGTTGTTTTTTGATGGAGTCTTTAGGGTTCTCTATATATAGTATGTCCTCTGCAGATACTGAGTTTTGCATCTTCCTTACCATTTTGGATGCCTCTTATTTCTTTTAATTGTCTGATAGCTGTGACTAGGACTTCCATTATTAGGTTGAATACAAGTGGTGAGAGTAAACATCCTTGTCTTGTTCCTCTAGGAAATCTCTCAGTTTTTCCACCATTCAGTATAATCCTAGATAAAGCATTTTAATATATGGCCTTTATTATATTGGGGTATGCTCCCTGTAAAACTACTTTGCTGAAAGTTTTTATCATGAATGGATATATTTTGGCAATTGCTTTTTCTGCATCTACTGAGATGATCATATGTTTTTTTCTTTCTTCTGTTACTGATGTATCACATTGATTTGTGACTATCAAATCACCTTGCAACCCTAGAACAAATCTCACTTGATTATGGCAAATGACTTTTTTAGTGTATTAATTAAGCTTGTTAATATTTTCATGAAGATTCTTGCATCTATGTTCATCAGAGATACTGACCTGTCATTTTCTTTCTTTCTTTCTTTTTTTTCTTTCTTTCTTTCTTTCTTTCTTTCTTTCTTTCTTTCTTTCTTTCTTTCTTTCTTTCTTTCTTTCTTTCTTCTTTCTTTCTTCCTCTCTCTCTCTCTCTCTCTCTTTCTTTCTTTCTTTCTTTCTTTCTTTCTTTCTTTCTTTTTTGGTAGTGTCTATGTGGTTTCAGGGTAATGCAGGCCTATGGAATGAATTTGGAAGCTTTACTTCCTCTTGTATTTTTTGGAATAGTTTGAGAAGGATGGGTATTCTCCTTAAATGGTTGGTAGAATTCACTTGTGAAGGCATCTGGTCCTGGACTTCTGTTTGTTGGGATTTTTTTTTTTTTTTTTTGATTACTGAATCAGATTCATTGCTAGTAATCAGTCTGTCCAAATTTTCTATTTCTTCCTGATTCAGTTTTGGAAAGTTATGTTTCTAGGGATTTATCCATTTTCCTCACACTTATCCAATTTGTTGGTATGTATATACTTTTTCACAGTATTCTCTTACAATCCATCACATTTCTTGGTGTTGGTTGTTATTTCTCCTCCTTTATTTCTAATTTTGTTTGAGTCTTATTTTCTTCTTGATGAGTCTGACTAAAGGTTAATCATTTTTTTTTAAATCTTCAAACAACCAGGTACTGGTTTCATTGATCTGTTCTATTGTTGATGTTTTGTTTGTCTCTATTTCATTTATTTCTGCCCTAGTCTTTATTATTTCCTTCCTTCTACTGGCTTTGGGCTTTGTTCTTCTTTTTCTAGCTCCTTTAACTGTCAGGTTAAGTCATTTATTTGAGATTTTTCTTGCATCCTGAGGTATGCCTGTTTGCTATAATCTCATACCTCTTAGAACAGATTTTGTACCATTGTGTTTTCATTTTCATTTATCTCCATGTATTTTTTATTTCCTTTTTGATTTCTTGGTTGACCCACTCATTGTTTAGGAGCATGTTATTTAGCCTTCATGTATTTATATTCCTCCCAGATTTTTTTCTCATGATTTATTTCTAGTTTCATACCATTGTGGTCAGAAAAGATGCACAATATGAGTTCAGTCTTTTTGAATACATTGAGATTTGTTTTGTAGCCTAACATGTGATCTGTTCTAAAGAATTTTCCATGTGCCCTTGAAATAAATGTGTATTTTTCTCTTTTTGAATGGAATATTCTTAATATATCTGTTAGGTCCATCTGGTCCAATGTGTCATTCAAAGCTGCTGTTTCCTTGTTGGTTTTCTGTCTGGATGATCTATACAGTAATGTAAATGGGGTGTTAAAGCCCTCTATTATTTTTATGTTACTTCAATTTCTTTCTGTATACTGCTAATAATTGCTTTGTATATTTAGGTGCTCCCATATTGTGTGCAGAAATATTTACAGTTGTTATATCTTCTGGTTGGATTGTTCCCTTTTTTATTATGTAGTGTCCTTCTTTGTGTCTTATAGTCTTTGTTTTAAAGTCTGTTTTGTTGGAGCACCTGGGTGGTTCAGTTTGTTGAGTATCTGCCTTTGGCTCAGGTCATGATCACAGAGTTCCTGGATCTATCCGCATGTCGGGCTCCCTGCTCAGTGGGGAGTCTGCTTCTCCCTCTGCCTCTCCCCATGGCTCATGCTCCCCCACAACTCTGTCAAATAAATAAATAAATAAATAAATAAATAAATAAATAAATTCTCTTAAAAAATGTCTGTTTTGTCCGATTTAAGTATTGCTACCTTAGCTCTCTTTTCATTTCTTTACATTTGCATGTTAAAGGTTTTTCTATTCTTTCACTTCCCATTTGCATATGTCTTTAGTTCTGAAATGAGTCTCTTAGGCAGCATAGAGATGGGTCTTGCTTTTTCTTTAAGCTTTTATTTATTTATTAGAGAAAGAGAGCACAAGCGGGGGGAGTGGCAGGCAGAGGGCGAGGGAGAAGCAGGCTCCCCGCAAAGCAGAGAGCCCAGTGCAGGGCTGGATCCCAGGACCCTGAGATCATGACCTAAGCAGAAGGCAGACACTTAACTGACTGAGCCACGCAGGCGCCCCAATGGGTCTTGCTTTTTTATTCATTCAGTCATCCTATATCTTGTTTGGAGCATTTATTCCATTTACTTTTAAAGTAATTATTGATAGGTATGTACTTATTGCTATTTTATTACTTGTTTTATGGTAGTTTTTGTAGTTCTCTGTTCCTTTCTTCTTCTCTTGTTCTCTTCCCTTGAGGTTTGATGTCTTTCTTGACATCATACGCTTGAATTCCTTTCTCTTTATTAATTTATTGTGTGTGTATGTGTGTGTGTGTGTGTGTGTGTGTGTGTATCCATTACAGGTTTTTGATTTGTGGTTAGGTTCATATATAACATAGATACAGCAGTCAATATTAAGTTGATGGTCACTTAAGTTTGAACCCATTTAAAAGCACTAAATGTTTAATCCCTTTCCACATTTTATGTACATGATGTCATACTTTACATCTTTTATTTTGTGAATTTTTTTATTTTGTGAATCCTGTACTGATTTTTATAAATATATTTGATTCTACTGCTTTTGTGCTTTAACCCTCATACTGGTTTTATAAGTGTTAATCTACCACTTTTATTGTATGTTTGCATTTATCTGAGAAATTTTTTCCTTTTCCAATTTTTTTCTCTCCTGATTATGGTCTTTTCTTTCCTTTCAAAGAATTTCACTAATGTTTCTTATAAGTCTGGTTTGGTGGTGATGAACTCCTTTAGGTTTTGTTTGTCTGGGAAGCTCTTTATCTCTATTCTCAGTGATAGCCTTTCTGAGTAGAGAATCTTGGTTGCAGGGTTTTTTTCATTTTAGTACTTTGAATATATTATGCCGCTCTTTTCTGGCCTTAAAAGTTTCTGCTGAAAAATCAGTTGATAGCCTTATGAGGTTGCCCTCATATGTAACTGTTTTCTTTCCTCTTTCTGCTTTTAAAATTACCCCCTTGAGAGAGTAAAATTACTCTCTTACTCCCTGTTTATCACTGCTTTTTGCCATTTTATTTAATATGTGTCTTGGTGTGGACCCCCTTAGGTTAACTTTGTTGGGGGCTCTCTGTGCTTTTTGGATCTAGATGTGTGTTTCCTTTGCCAGAATAGGGGAGTTTTCAGCTATTATTTCTCTAAATCCACTTATGTTTAAAATTAAAATATTTATATTTAAAATAGAGAAAAACCTTATTGCCATTTTATTAATTATTTTCTATTTTATAGCTTTTTGTCTCTTTTTTCTGCCTCTTGATGTTTTACTGTGCGTTTCATGGATTTTTTTGTAGTGGCATGCTTTGATTTATTCCTCATTTTCTCTTGTTTCATCTTTTATAGGTAGTTTGTGGGTTCCATGGGACTTACATAAAATATTTTATGATCATAACAATCCACTTTAACTTGGTGGCAACTTAAGTTCAGTTGCATACAAAAAGTATTTTTAATTCTCCCTACCATATTTTAAGTTATTGATGTGATAAATTACATCTTTTATATGGTATATGTATTAAAATATTTTTATTGTTATAGTAATTCTTTACACTTTTGTATTTTAAATTCTATAGCATGGTTAAAGGTGACTTACTGAAACAGAATAGAAATCCCCAAAGTAGACTAATATAAATATACTCATTTGGTCTTTGGAAAAAGAACAAAGACAATACAATGAGCAATGATATTCTTTTATACAAATGAGCATGGAAAAATTAGACATCCACATACTACTACTAATAATAATAATTTAGAGACACACTTTATACACTTCTCAAAAAATAACCCAAAACCTAAAGGTAAAATGCAAACATATAAAACTCCTAGAAGATAACATAGGAGAAAACCTAAATGACCATGATTATGGTGATGACATTTTAGATATAACAGCAATGATCCATGAAACATAATTTATAAGCTGAACTTCATTAAAATAAAAAAACTTTGTGAAAGACAGTGTCAAGAGAATGAGAATAAAAGTCTCAGACTAGGAGAAAATACTTGCAAAAGACACATCTGCTAAAGGAATGTTATCTAAAATATACAAAGAACTCTTAAAACTGAACAATAAAACAGACACCCTGATTTAAAAAAAATGGACAAAAGACCTTAGCAGAACACCTCTCTAAAGAAAATATATAAATATGAAAAAAAGAAAATATATAAATATGAAAGAAGCTCCACACCATAAATCTTCAGGAAAATGCAAATTAAAACAACAGTGAGAGACCATTATATGTCTATTAGAAAGGTCTAAATGAGGAAAAATGATAAACTCAAATGCTGGAAGGAATTTGGAGCAAGAAGACTTTCATTCAATGCTAGTGGGAATGCAAAATGTCACAGTCACATTAGAAGGCAGTTTGACAGCTTCTTACAAAACTAAACCCATTCTTATCATTGAATCAAGCAGTTGTGCTCATTGGTATCTAACTGAAGAAATGGAATGCTTATATATACATAAAAACCTACACACAAATGTTTATAGCAGCTTTATTCATAATTGAACAAATTTGGAAGCAAACAAGAATCCTTTAATAGGTGAATATATAATGAATTTGTGGTACATTCAGATAATGGAATATTATATATTAATAATCAAGTAGTAAAAAGGCATGAAAGAAATTTAAGTGCATATTACTAAGTTAAAGAAGCCGATCTAAAATGTCTTCATACTGTCTGATTTCAACTGTGACATTCTAGCCAAGCAAAACTATGAAGACAATACAAATATCAGTGGTTTCTAAGGATTGAGATGAAGTGATGAACAGGTGGAGCACAGATGATTTTTAGGGCAGTGAAAATATTCTGTATGATAATATAACGTTGACATATTATATATTTGTTATTATATATTTGTCCAAAACCATAGAATATATAAAACTAGAAGTGAACCATAATGCAAATTATGGTCTTTGGGTGATTATGAGATGTCAATGTAGATTTATCAGTTGTTACAAATGTACCACTCTGGTAAAGATGCTAATAATTGTGAGGTTCTGCATGTGTAGCAGCAGGGGGGAGTCTCTGTGCCTGTCCCTCCTTTTGCTGTGAACCTAAAACTTCTCTTAAAAAGTCTTGACGTTCCTGGGTGGCTCAGTTGGTTGAGCATCTGCTTTTGGCTCAGGTCATGATCTCAGCGTCCAGGGATAGAGCCCCTGTGTCAGGCCCCCTCTCCTTCTGCCCCTCCCCCCAATTCATGCTAGCCCTCTTAAATAATAAACAATCTTTTAAAAAATAAAATAAAATCTTAGTAAACAAATAATCTGGAAACAAAATATAGAACTTTTCAAATATAAAATAGAGTAATTGAAAAAAATGGATACAATTCTACCGGTAAAAAATAAAAGTGATTTATTAATCCCATTACAGTTTTACAGTATTCTACATTTATCTATATGCTTAACCTCTACCAGAAAGCTTTAAACTTTCATATAATTTCATGTTGCTGTCTACCATCTCTTTATTTCAACTTTAATGACTCCCTTTAGCATCTTGTAAGGCAGGTATACTGGCAATGAGCTTCCTCAGCATTTATTTAGCTAGAAAAGTCTTTATTTCTCCCTTTTTGAAATAAATTTTTGCTGGATATGATATTCTTTGCTGGTAGTTTTTTTTCTTTCTTTCTTTCATTCAGCACTTTGAATATATTAACCCATTCTCTTCTGCCCTGCAATTTTTCTGCTGAGAAATTCACAGGTAGTCTTATGGGTCTCCCCCCAACCTTTGTTTTTTTTTTTTGATGCTACATCAGCTTTCACTGCTACTTACAAAATTCTCTCTGACTCTTGACAATTTGATGATAATGTGTCTCAGTACAATTTTCTTTGAGTTAATATTATTTGGTATTCATTAGGCCTCTTGCATCTACACATTCATTTTCTTTCCCAGATTTGGGAAGTTTCTGTCCATTATTTCTTCAAATAAGCTTTCTGCCCCTTTCTGGGACTCCCATAATACACACACTGATCTGATTGGTGTTATACCATGTCTCTTAGGCTTTATTTACTCTTTATTCTTTTTACTTTTTGCTCCTCTGACTGGGGGATTTCAAATGAACTATATTCAAATTCACTGATTCTTCCATTTGATTAGCCTGTTGGTCAACCCCTCTAGTGAATTTTTCAATTCACATGTTGTTTTCTTCAGCTCCAAAATTTGTTTGATTCTTTTTGTATTTTCTGTCTCCTTGTTGATATTCCTATTTTGTTCATGGATCTGAGTTCTTTGTGCATCTTTTCTTTTTCCTGAGTTCTTTGTGAATCTTTATCATGCCTTATTTTCAGTTCTTTATCAGGTAATTCATATGTCTCAATTTCTTTAGAATCAGTTTCAGGAGATATGTTTTGTTCTTTTGGTTGGGCTATAATATTTTTTAATTATTATTATTATTTGTGTGCCTTGTTACTTTGTGTTGGAATCCACACATTTGAAAAACTGTCACTTCTGGCTTTATTAAATGGCTTTGTACAGAGACGATCTTCATTAATCAGCCTGGCTAGACTTTTTTTTTTTCTCCCATGCAGAACGTGCCCTCTTTAATACCCATCACCAGGCTAACCCATCCTCCCACCCCCTTCCCCTCTAGAAACCTCAGTTTGGTTTTCAGAGTCCACAGTCACTCATGGTTCGTCTTCCCCTCTGATTTTCCCCCCTTCATTCTTCCCCTCCTGCTATCTTCTTTTTTTTTTTTTTTCTAACATATAATGTATTATTTGCTTCAGCGGTACAGATCTGTGATTCAACAGTCTTGCACACTTCACAATGCTCACCATGGCACATACCCTCCCCCAATGTCTATCACCCAGACTCCCCATCCCCCCCACCATTCCAGCAACCCTCAGTTTGTTTCCTGAGATTAAGAATTCCTCATATCAGTGAGGTCATATGATACATGTCTTTCTCTGATTGACTTATTTCGCTCAGCATAATACACTCCAGTTCCATCCACGTCGTTGCAAATGGCAAGATCTCATTCCTTTTGATGGCTGCATAATATTCCATTGTATATATATATACCACATCTTCTTTATCCTTTCATCTGTCGATGGACATCTTGGCTCTTTCCACAGTTTGGCTATTGTGGACATAGCTGCTATAAACATTGGGGTGCACGTACCCCTTCGGATCCCTACATTTGTATCTTTGGGGTAAATACCCAGAAGTGCAATTGCTGGATCATATGGTAGCTCTAATTTCAACTGTTTGAGGAACCTCCATACTGTTTTCCAGAGAGGTTGCACCAGCTTGCATTCCCACCAACAGTGTAGGAGGGTTCCCCTTTCTCCACATCCCCGCCAACATCTCTCATTTCCTGACTTGTTAATTTTCTGGCTAGACATTTTGGTGACCTCTCAAACATGTTCTGTGAATGCAACTTCTCTGGATTTGTGTGTATAAATTTCTAGAGAAATTTAGAGAGGTTTTGCTCGTTTGTTTGTCTGCTTAAGCTGTTCATAATATCTTGCTCCCTTTAATGTCTACCTGTGGTACTATAGTTCTCTGGAGCTACCATCAGCCACTCAGTAGTAGTAGTAGTAGTAGTTGCTACTGCTGCTGTTCTTCTTGTTCTTCTTGGTCTACTTTTATTGAGAAATATTTGATATATATCACTGTATACGTTTAAGGTATACAGCATGATGGTTTTATTTACATATATTTTGAAATGATTATCACAGTACATTTAGTTAACATCCATTATCTCATATAGATACAGTAAAAAGAAAAAAAAATTCTCCTTGTGATAAGAACTCTTAAAAATGTTCCCACGTACCATAGAGCAGTGTTAACTATGGTTACCATGTTGTACATTATATTGCTAATAACCTATTTATCTTACAACTGGATGTTTGCACCCTTCTCCAATTCCCCCGCCCTGGTAACCCCATCTCTGGTAACAACAAATCTGATCTCTTTCTGTGAGTTTGGAGTTTGGTGTTTTTGTTATTATTTTAGATTTCACATATAAGTGAGATAATACGGTATTAGTCTTTCTTTGTCTGACTTATTTCACTTAACATTATGTCTTTAAGGTTTCTCCATGTTGTTGCCAATGTAAGTATATATTTTATTCATCCATCAGTTGATTCTTAAGCTATTTTCATGTCTAGCCACCCGGATCTTTTTATTTTTCTTCATTCTCTGTGGCCCTCAGGCATCTTGAGTATGCCTCCCATAAACACTTCAAATTGGGCCAGACAGAAACCAATTCTTTGGGCAGCCCCCATGAAAGACTAAAACATTAGACACAGTTCCCACTCTTTTTCTATCCGGGGAGAAACCAGGAGTTGGGGGCCCTCATTTGCTCCATCATGAGCCAGAGGGGGGGACAATGGTAAGTGTGTGCCTGCTAGCTCAAAACTTTGCCCTTTTTTGTCAATGGCTCCCAACCTAGTGCCCGTTCTTGTCAGTCCTTAGATTCAGGGAAGACACAAAGTAGTCCCTTTGAGTAGCTCCCCAAAGTCTAAACATTAGGCATGTGTCCTAGTCTCTTTTCTTCTTCAGGGAAAAGCTGGGAGTTGAAAGTTTCCTCCTGACTGATTGCATTGTGTTATTCCTGAACAAGAGGTTTTAGCGAGTGAGTGTCACAAGTTATCCTACTAGCATCAAAGCACATATTGCCATGCTCACTTGGGGGTGCAGGAACCTCTTAACTGGTGTCTGTCTGGATTTCTTATAAAGATAATTGGTTTTATATGGTTGTCGAATTGGCATCCTAATGAGGAAAGAAGGATTTGGGGCTTTCTATTTTACCATTTTTTGGAGGATTTTTGAGAAATCTTTTTTTATTGGTTTTTAGTATAATAATTCCATTATGGTCAGAGATCACTTAGTATGCTTTTATTTCATTTAAATTTACTGACTTCTTTTGTTTAAGGTTCTGAAGATGGTCTATTTTGGTGACTCTTCTGTGTGCACATAAAACTAATGCATATTTTGCTATTTTGAAGTTAAACAACTTATAAATGGAAATTGGGTTTAGTTGATTGAGGATATTAAATCCTTCTATATCTTTACTGATATTTTTATTGAAGTATAATTGAGATACAATATTCTGTTTGTTTTTGGTGTGCATTATTTCTGATCCAATATTTTTATACATTACAAATGATTCCCATGATAAGTCTAGTTACTATCTGTTACCATACAAGGTTATTACAATATTATTGACTATACTTTCTATGCTGTATATTATAGTCCCATGATTTGTTTATTTTATAACTGGAATCTTTTACCTCTTAATTCCCTTCACCTACTTTGCCTGCTACCCCAGCCCTCCTCCCTTTGGTAATCAAGAGTTTCTTTCCTGTATCCATGAGTTTGTTTCTGTTCTATTTGTTCTTTTGTTTTGATTTAGATTCTGCATATAACTGAAATCATACAGTATTTATCTTTCTTTGTCTGACTTATTTTACTTGGCATAATACCCTCTAGGTCAATCCATGTTGTTACAAATGACAAGATTCTTTTTTATAGCTCAAAAATATCTTGGCTATTGTAAATAATGCTGAAATAAACACAGGGGTGTATATATCTCTTCAAATTGGTGTTTTCGTTTTCTCTGGATAAATACCCTAAAAGTAGAATTGCTGGATAATATGGTAGTTCTATTTTTAATTTTTTTTTTTTTTTTGAGGAAACTCCATGTTTTCCATGGTGGTTGCACCAATTTACATCCTCACCAACAGTTTATGAAATTTCCCTTTTCTTCACATCTTTGCCAGCACTTTATTTTTTAGTCTCTTTGATAATAGACAATCTGACAGGTGTTAGGTAATATCTCATTGTGGTTTTGATTAACACTTCCCTGATGATGCATGATGTTGAGCATCTTTTCATGTGTCTGTTGTCCATCTGTATGTCTTCTTTGGAAAATGTTCCTTTTTTAAAATATATGTTAAGTTGTTAAATTCTTTATATATGTTGGGTATTGACCCCCTCATCAGATATATGATTTGCAAATATTTCTCCTGTTCAGCAGGTTGCCTTTTCATTTTGTTGATGGTTTCCTTTGCTGTGCAAAAGATTTTTAGTTTCATGTAATCCCATTTGTTTAATTTTAGCTTTTGTCACCCTTGCTTGAGGAGAGTAATAAAATATATATTTCTGAGACATATCAAAGAGCTTATGCATATGTTTTCTTTAGGATTTTATTGTTTCAGATCTTACATTCAAATATTTAATACACTTTGAATTTATTTTTGTGATTGGTGTAAGATAATGGACCAGTTTTATTCTTTTGCATGTCACTTTCCAGTTTTCCCAGCACCATTTATTGAACAGACTGTCTTTTCCCTATCATATATTTTTGTCTCCTTTGTCATAGGTCAATTGATCATGTAGGTGTGGGTTTATTTCTGAGTTCTCTATTCTATTCCACCAATAAATGAGTTTGTTTTCATACCAGTACCGTATTGCTTTGACTACTATAGATGAGTAGTATACTTTGAAATCAAGGAGTGTGATACCTAATCTTTACTGATATTATGTATGTTTCATCAAATAGGGGAGTGTTACAATTTCCAATTTTTCATTGTAATTTTTTTAATTTTACTTTTTAATTATATTAGATTATGCTTCATGTATTTTGGAGCTCTTTTATTAGGTGCGTTCACATTTAGGATTATAGGTAATAGTACTATGTTGATGAGGTGACCTCTTCAGCAGTAAGAAAAATTCCTCTTTATTCATGTAATATTCCATGTGCTGAATTTTATTTTGTATGATATTAACATTGTAACTCTAGAATCCTTTGGTACTGTTTACATTGAATATTTGTTTCCATCCATCTATTTTTTAGCTATGTGTGTTTTTGTACTTAAAGTAAACCTCTTGTAGATGTGAAATAGTCAGGTCTTGGTATTTATCCAATTTGACCACCTGGGACATTTAAGTGAAGTGTTTAGATATTCATGTTAATGTAATTATTGACATGATTGGGGTTGAATCCACCATCTTGCTGTTTGATTGCTATTTGCACATATTATTTTGTTCCTTTTTTTTCTCTTTTCTTGCTCTCCTTTGGATTGAATTTTTATGATTTTATTTTATAATACTATTAACTTTATTGCATATATTTTTTAATGGTTGGTCATGTTTATAATGCATATGTTTACCTTATAATATTGTGTGTTCAAATAATGTTATGCCTATCACTTGTAGTGTAAGAACCTTACAATAATATAGTTCATTTTCTCTCTCATTTCTGCTATTATTGCCATGCATTTTACTTCTCTATATGCCATAAAGCCCACAAAATATTTTCATTCTTATTGCTTTAAATTGTCAATAGTTTTTACAGGTGCTAAAAATTAAAAATATGTTTATGTTTATCTACATTTATCATTCTGCATGTTCTTTGTCTAGAGCCAAGTTTCCATCTAGTGTCATTTTTTCCTTTTGACTTCAGAAGATCCCTCTAATATTTTTTTTTTTAAATTCTGCTGGTAATAATTTCACCTTTTTCTTGTCTGAAAAGGGTTTCGTTATTATTTTTGAAAGGTATAATTATGGGTATTCTATGCTGACAAAATATACATATGTATGTATTTTTTTTCCTCTTTGGTGCTTTAAACATAGCATTCTATTGTGTTTTTCCAAGCATACATTCTGGCAAACTTTAGTCATTAATTCTTATCCTTTTGCTACACACGTAATGTGTTTCTTCCTTTAATTGCTTTAAAGATTTTCATTTTTTATCATTTTTGGGGGGCAATTTGATTATGATTTGTCTTGGCATGTTTCACTTTTAGTCGCCTTGAAACTTGATATTCTTGAATATGTGGATTTATGGTTTCATACATTTTGAAAAATTTGAGCCATATTACCTCAAATGGTTTTTCGGCATCAGGCCGTCCACCATCTTAGAGTCTAATTATATGTATGTCAGACTGCCTGATATTTTTTCCTTAATCTACTGATGCTGTGTTAAGTTTTTCAATCTTCTTTCTCTCTGAGCTTCATCTTGAGTAGTTTTATTTCCTATCTTTAAGTTTATTGATTTTTCTTTTTGCCATATCCAATCTGCTGTTCATCCCATCCCAAATATATTTCCTTTCCATTAGGACAATTTCCATTTATAGATATTCCATTTAAGTCCCTTTTTATATATCCCATTTTTCTTTTTATTATGTTTATATGGTATTTTGCTTTTTTCAGTGTTAGAAGTATGCTGCTAATTTCATCACATTAATCATTTCTGATCTGTGTCTATAGACTTTTCCTTTTTGGTTATTATTGACTGCTTTTACATATGCTGGATTTCATGTTTCTTTCTTTTTTTTTTTTCAGTCCTCAGTTAAAGACTTGAAGATTTCCTTGATTTTTCTGAGGTTTAATTTTAATCTTTTTCAGAGAAGGTATAGAATACCTTTTTTGAGAATGAATTTAATCCCATTTCTTCATTTTGCCCTTCTAGATTGTCTACTGAATGCTTATTCAAGAAGGTATTTCCATTTTATTTGGTGGACAGTAAAATGGTTCCTAGTTCTGTGTAAGTTCTGGAAATTTTTCTTATAGCTTCTTGATTATTTTTCTCTTCTTAGCAGGTTTTTTCCTTACTTGGAATAGTAACCTTAACTTTGAGCAGATTGGCAGTCAAGCAGAAACTTATGTAGGCTCATGGAACTCTAACTCAGCTTAGTTTTCTCCTGTATGGAAGTTTTCTCTACAAATTCTAACTTGACCTTCCTAAACGTTGATCTCTCTCTCATCACAGGGAAATCACAGAGCAATGTGTGATCTACTGTTCCCTCTCTGCAGCCTGGCAATTTCCCCACAGTAACCTAGGACCATCCAGAGATCACCTCATTTCTTTTCTATTTCTTTTTCAGGAATCATATGTTTGCATTGTCGTTTGCTAGTGCCTGAAGAGTTATTTTGCATATTTAATCTGATTTTCCACTTGTTTATGGAGGTAGAGAAAGTTTTTATTTTTATTTTTGAGAAAGTTTTATTTTAGTTAGCATCTCATGAATGGAAGAAGAAACCCACTCCTTTTTTGAAACACCACCACCCCCCAAATTGACCACAGCAATACTGTACCATTTTGTTTTACTTATTACCACACTGACTGCCTTTTCTCAGTCTCCGTGCTGGACCTATCTCTTCTTCTAAACTCCTAAATGTTGGATTAGAATTCTTTTTTTTTTTTTTTCCTCCACATCTCTGTCTTTTCTCACTCTCTGGTTTGTCTCACAGTTTCATGGCTTTAAACAGAACTTTTCCATTTGGGTGTCTAATAAGACTTTCCATCTTAACCTGTAAAAAATAGAACTCATGATTTGTTATCAAAACCTTCTCTAGCCTAATGAGTTCCACGCCATAAAACGTACAATCATTCTCTAGTTGCAGAGGCTAAGCCTTGGAATCATCCTTGACTGTCTTTTATAACCCGCATCCAAGTAATCAGAACTGCTTGTGTATTCAACTTTTCACATATATCCTGGATCTGGCTGTTTCTCACCACTTGTACTGTTACAACCTCAGTCTTAATCACGTCATTACCTACATAGAATTCTGCAATAGTTTTTTAACTTGTGTCCCTGTTTTAATTTTTGTCACCCAAGCTTATTCTTTATAGTGCATTCAAAATTATCCCTTTAACACATGACTGATGATGCCACTCAGCTGCTTAGATCTGAAATGGTTTCCATTCACACTATGAAGAAAATAAAAAGCTCTACAAAGCCCTAAAACATCTGGTCCCTTGCATTCTTTCCAAGCTTGTTTCTAACCACATTCTCCCTTACTCATGTCACCATAGTTACCCTGATCTCCTTGCTATTTCTTAAGTAGTCATGCATCCTCTGGCTTTAGGACCTCTGCTATTTCTGTTCCTTCTACATGGAACATTATTTTCACAGATGTATAATGGGTCTTGCTGCATTGGAGTTTCTACTTAAGTGTCACTTCTTCACAGAGGTATCCCATGGCCCTTTACTTATAATAATGACTCTTATAACTCTCCATTTACTTTTTTTTCCTCACTTTTTATTTTAATATAGCTATTTTAATTTTACTACCTGATATTATTATTTGCTTATTTGTTTTTGTCCCTCACTGGAATGTAAACTGCAAGAAAGCAAGGATGTTTATTTATTTTCAGTTGTAACCCAAGTCCTAAGTATACAGTGTGTATTCAGCAATTGCATCTTGAAGGAGGAGTGGGTTTAATTACTGTTTTGTAAAGTGTCACCAGGTAGATTGTGACACCTGTTAGGATAGATCACTCTGGGCACGAGGTTTGAATAGCTCATGTCTCATAGTCAATGATACCTTTTCTATTGAAATAATAACACTCAAATAGGACTTCGTGTTTGGTTTAAAACCCATTCTTTATTTTGGGATTGAAGAAATAAATTGTCTATCCATATCTTTCTCTAATTTCTTCAGCTTCTTTCTCTTTCATCCCCAGATAGGTTTACTAATAATCCTCATCTGTAAGATTTAGTTTTTCTAGTTTTTCAGTCATCTCGTTTGTCACCTTTTATCATAAGCTCAATCCCTGCAACTAAATCATCATGGCTTATAATGAAGTAATTATCTCCTTTCTGAAATTAAGCTGTCCTGTTACAAATGTTAATTCTAGCATGGCTTCCTTTGCTGCCTAGTAGACTTTGAATCTGACAGGCAAATTGCTTGAAGAGCCATGGAGCCCATACTTTTTCCCTGCCCATTATGTCAAATCAATTACCCTCCCTAAAAAACTTGTTCCTTCCTCTGGGGGTGGGTCCCAATTTGATATTAGAGAAAGTTAATTTCTCACCCTTCCCAGGGTCCATGCCTGATAGGACTTTTCCTGTTATAGCCATATACACTGACTTATCAGTGCCTTCTGATAAAGGTACCAAGAATTATCTACTGTTTAGAATTCCTGAAGCCTTACTGTGGATACTTAGTTGCATTTGTCTCCAAATGAAAAATAAGAAACTTATATTCACTTAAATTGTTTACCTATACTACATGGATGCAATTTTCCTTATCCTTGGGCCTCCTCATTTCAAGGCTATTCTTCTGTAATCCATTAACTTCTATGCCAAGATTCTAACAGGTCTTATTCCATTTTTTTTTCTTCTGGAGTTCACCTTAGTTACATACATTTCAACTGTTCTCAGTTAGGGCTTAATTCAGTGCTAAGTAGTTTTTGTTTCTATTGTTGTGGTGATTGTTGAGATTTTTGTGTGTTATTTTCCTCTTTTTATCTTTTAAATAGTTGAATTAGATAGGGACAGCTCTGCTTGTTACTTCTTAACTGTTTTGACTACTAAAGCCATTTCCAGTTCCTTTTAGAAATATAACTATTGCCTGATGCACTTCACAGATATTTTACTTCACCCTTTCAAATTTTATTTAAAAAGAATCATTATTTTTATTTAAAAGTACATAATATAAAAAGAATAATCGCATTTTAATATAAGATATACTTATCAACTCAATAGCTATGAAGTTAAAACTTTTGGCTGACTTTCTGTTCACAAACTGGGCTTTCAAAATGTCCCTTCCAAAAGAGAGTATTCTCTGAAGTTAAAACAGAATATTAGATAGAATTTTCTTTTTCCATATATCCCCATCTCATCCCAATCTACATGTGTTTACAGACAATCTCATAACTTAATAATTCTCCAAACAATATGTTGCCTGGATGACAGCTTTCAGTCATCTATCATTCTTTGAATCCAACAAAAAGTATAACAATTGTTTTGCCCTGGATAATAACGCTTGCCTTCCACACTCTTCAGTGTCTGACTTACATACAATTCCTTCTGTTGATATGTAGAATTTTTTTTCTGACAAAAATTATTCAATTGTCTTTTGCCTATTGAACATTCAAAATATATTTAAAATACTAAAATAATTTTTAAAAACTTGAAACTTGAAGAGTAGATATTTTACATTTTCTTAGTTGGATAGCCCTCAAAAATTATGAAGTTGGTGAAATTTGTCTTTGGGGGCTCTCATCTTGGATCATGATGCTGTCTCCTAACCTGCTAATGCCCTATGTCTTCCCCCCTGATGGTTTAGCCATCTTGACCTGTTCTTATCATCTCAGCAACCAGTTTTTGCATATTTCTGTTTTAACTGATCTTCTTTCCAGTGAGCCAGATATTTCCTACTGAATTTTTATATACATACCATTTATTAGTTCTATGGGTAATATGTACATTTAAATAAAGAACTTTCAGTGTGGGCTCTACATTAGACATGAGTGTATCCTGGTCTTATTATATCTGACAATTTTTCTTCTATGAGCTGGGACAAGTCAATTAACTTTACGTAGCTTTACTTTATCTTACCTAGTTTATACATTTATGAAAACTAGATTAAAAGCTACTTCATGAGACTTTTGTGAGTATAAGTTCATGAATATAAAATGATTGACACAGTATCTGGAAAAATGTAGGTACTCATTATCTGTGGGTTTCTTTGTCCTTTGCAAGTGTAGGGAAGACTTTAGCACCCTTCAAATCTAATCATGTTTCATTCACATTATTTACCTTCATTAAACATTTTGTCCATAGTCAATTATAAGAAAGATTTATGTATCTACCATATTTTGTTTCTTTTTTTGTTTGTTTCAACGTTAACTGTTTATGTAACTGCTAGGTTTTCTCCTTATTTGAAATATTAGGTAGAAAGAACTCATACTAAATGGAAAGGATAAGACACTTGATTTTTCTTTAAAGGCTTAGAGAAACCAAAATACTTTTGATTGTCAGCTTAGAGAACCCAGAATGACAGAGGTTACAATTGGGTTAAGAACTCTGAGATCATAGTTTCATGACCCAAATTTCCAGGTACCTACAAGATTTAAGTACCTGTGTCTTCAAAACACATGCTCTTCTTTGACCAGCTAAATTGGTTCATAATGAAGGTCTTTGCCCTTGTTCCAAGTGTATTTTTTCTTAGTTTGTCTTTCGATTGAACTCTCCCATTGCTGTATAAGCCCATATATTTGCACACCCTCTGATACTATACTCACTACTGACAAATATGCTAACAAATTCCATATAGCAGGTAAAAAAATGTCACATCCAGTAAACAGTCATTTTACTCATAAACTATATCATTTTTTAATCTTATCCTCAAAGCAAATTATTTAAGTGCAGCTCCCTAAGGATGAGAAACTAATGGTGAATAAATTTTACTCAAAGCCTATGTCAACCAACCAAAACATAATAAAATGGCTTAAAAACTTTATTAAGCTTGCAATATGTAAATTCCTATCTATTGAATAAGAAAGTAGGCCACTTTCTGCATTAAGATAAAAAGAAAATGAAAATAAAAGAGAAAAAGAAAATTTGAATAAGAAAATCTAAAGCCCCGCTTTGGTAAATGCAATTTCAAACTAGAAGTTATTTATATAATAAGATTCATGTAAATACAAATATAAACATAGATGGTTGTACAAATCACAAAATGCAAAGAGCACTGAAGGAATTTTAAAGCTTGATGTATATTTACATCAATTTAAAGCTAAATGCATACATTTTTAATATGAGAATTTGCTTTTTCTGCAGAAAAAGAAAGTGAACCAAAAAAAGAAAATGAACCAGACAACTCATATCCCTTTTTACAAATTAGGTTTAGAAAACCATGGTTCTCACCATTATTATCCTCATGCAATGTTAAACATGAGAGATTATTTTCTTCTTTTTTTTATAAAGATTTTTTATTTATTTGACGGAGAGAGACAGTAAGAGAGGGAACACTGGGCATATTATTTAGATTCTATCCTTTGGAAAAGAGAAGGTTAACTTCTGTAGTATCCTAGAGGATAGCAAAAGACCAATAGATGGAAAATACAGTAATGAAGTTATGAACTCAAAGATTTTTTTTTAATGATTAATGCCATCCAGCAATGTTGTAAAACCCAAGTGCTTGCCACTGCAAGTGTATCTAACAGAATCTGGTAACCAGGTGTCAAGTAGGTAGCTGATGTGACTTCTGTATAGCCAGAAATTGGAATAAATCATTTCTGGGCTTTTTCCTATGCAAGGCTTATGTGACACTGAGTGTAGCACTGATTTTTCAGAGCTAAATTAAAGCAAAATAGAGATAAAGACATATTTGGGGGAGGATAACTAATCAGGATTTGTGTCTTCTGTAGACCTTACATTATCTGAAGGTGGATTCTATTCAGTCATATTCTCAGCCCATTTTGAACACAGGATTCTACATGGCAATATCACTTTATAGTAGTGATCTAAGATCTCATAGAAAAGAAGGAAATGTGAAGTGGGTAAAGAGAAGAAATAAGATACACTTAGTTTCTTCTTTGGAATTGACAGTTACATGATCAACGCCTAGATGCTAATTAGTTTTAGGAATAAATTGTTAGGGCATGAGATTCACCGTAAATATATGAAAAAAAAAACAGATTCTCACAGGAGAGAAAGTTTTAAAATGTAATGTGTATGAAATATAATGAAAACTAAATGGTATCTGGTTTTTGCAAAATTTAGATTATGAAACATCATAAGGTTTATATGTGCTTGGAACAAATCCAACTGGCACCACATTTACCATGAAGAAAGGTCTCTTCTATCTATCCATGTTATAATCCTGCAGTAATACAAAGTGGTAGGTTTACATAGCTGAGTTGGGTATAAGAGTGAGGGAGCTGCGGGATTACCCAGAGATTGCTACACAAGTCCCAGTGTGAGGTACTAGATAGAAAACCAAGGTGAAGTTAGCGGAAGGAAACAAGAAAGGAAGAGGTATGGATGTATGTCCTGTAAGAATCCAAGCCGGCACAAGTGAGAATATTGGTATACTGCAGTCCTTTTGTTTGTCTCTCTGACTTAGAAGCGGACAAAGTAAGTAAATAAATGTTAGAAAAATGCATAATGATTTGCCTCCTCTCCTACCTAGTTTTCTTTATCAGTGCAAGAACCATTTTTAGACTGGGGAAGAAGAACTTTTATTCATTCCTAAGGTAGTACTTATGAATTCAACTGAGATTTGTAGTATTCAATACAGCCTGCTACCATGACTGAACCAATCACCCTGCTGTCAAAAAGTGATACCATCTACTCACTGTGAACCACTCAGTGGATATCTCGTGTCTATGATATGCTTGGCATCACACAAAATTTCCTTAAATAATCCCAACTGGTCT
This sequence comes from Eumetopias jubatus, assembly GCF_037043125.1. Taxonomy (NCBI): domain Eukaryota; kingdom Metazoa; phylum Chordata; class Mammalia; order Carnivora; family Otariidae; genus Eumetopias; species Eumetopias jubatus. The sequence goes on from NW_028274808.1 coordinate 31,839,649, forward strand.
TTCTCCCTCCAGTTCTCCTCTGTGTAGCATGTAGTTTTGACAGTCACCTGCCAAAATTTGGTCATATGCTCTTCTCTATTAGCTGTAAAGAACATAGCAGGCTGGCTGTCATTACTACACAGGGCAATTCCAAAACGAATATGGGCTCTGTGGGGTCAGTTTTCTAGCAAGAAAACTATTTACTGTAGAAGAAATTGGGATTTTTTTGTTGAGAGCTGAAGCCTGTTTGTGAGGGCTAACACTGCTTTAATGATTTTTAAAGAGATACTCTTAAATTATCCAGTATAACTAAAGAAAATATGAATAATAATAATAACACTTAAAGAGATAGTAAGGAGCACTAATACTTGGAGGACTAAGCTGATATGGAATTTTTATCAGAAACAATTCTTTAAGATTTATTTATTTATTTATTTATTTGACAGAGAAAGAGAACACACAAGCAGTGGGAGCTGCAGGCAGAGAGAGAAGCAGGCTTCCCACTAAGCAAGGAGCCCAATGCAGAGGCTTGATTCCAGGACCCTGGGATAATGACTTGAGCCTAAGGCAGACACTTAACTGACTGAGACACCCAGATGTCCCATATCAGAAACAATTCTTAAGACACAGACATTTTTTATTAGTCCTACTAACAAGCTCTCAGTCTTGATGTTAACACTGGAATATGAAGCACATGAGAGAAAATTTTAAGCTAAATTATCTGGGAAGATTATCAATACACAAATAACCAGATGATGATCTTTCAAAGAAACCAAGTAGAAGATCCAACAGAAAATAACCTGGGAAGGAAAACTGAACTTCATCATACCATTTATAAAATCTTGACAAGATGTAACCTCTGATCCTGAACCTTAAAATTTTTAAATTAAGGAAATTGTGCTAAATGTCCTTTAAACTTCTTATCTAGCTTTAACTGTTCCTGCCAATTTTGAGGACCTACAAACCAATTATAAAAGTATAGGAGAGGGGTGATATAGGAATTTGAATTTAATTTGGCATTAAAGTAGCTTTAAGCCAAATTGTGACATTGTTTCCTAAAAGCTTAATCTAATTTATGGTGGATAAATAGGCATATGGTGTCCTGAATAAGAAAGGAGAATTTTGTCTATTTCTTACTTGTTTGTCTTTATCATTTTTTTTGGCACATAGCAAAATCACACCCAGTTGAATGTTATCGTTAAAGTTAGTTCATTTAATTGGTAAAAAGTAAGTAGACAAGATTCTTCTATAATTGCAAGCATAATTAGAGAAGGATTGACTGGGTCTAATGTCAAGTTCATTGCATGATCCAGATAAGGAGATCATCATGAGATTTTATTTCACTAGCAACATTTGAAAGGTGTGACATTAATGGTACCCAAAATTGTCACACAGGCTCTATATAATACATACCTAGAAGGGCATAGAGAATTTGGGCCTTTATAGAGGCAGAGCAAGCAGAAAAAAGCTGGGCATATTTTGTAGTTTATATATGGCATGTGAGTTTTAAATTCATAACAAAACAGCACCCTTTTCCACCTGACTTGAGAACCAACAGAAAAATAAGACAAAAGAAAAAGCCTACAAAGACCAAAATATTATTTATAGCTGGTAAAACTTATAACAGCTCAAACATATTGAATGTTTCCATGGTCAAAGTACAGTTCTAAGGGATTTACATGTTAACTCATTTCATCCTCATTAAAGCCCTATGAAAGGTAATATTTTCCTATTTTACATATATACAAAACTGATTCAGGGAGATATTAAATAATTTGACCAAAGTCACAATACTGGTAAATTGTAGAGCTCAGATCTGAACCATGGTAGGCTCCTCGCTCTTCATCATTATGGTTTACCCCTTTTCTAATATTAGAGACTATGCCTTCATCTGTGGGCAAGTCCTAATTCTGAGTCCCATTTATGGACAGTTGCCCATCTATCACAATTCTGGGCTGGAACAGAACTCACACACAGGGAAAGAGACTGACCCTGGCAAAAATTCAGAATGGGGAAAAGGAGCCAAATGCATAATGTCTGTGGAAAGCTTACTCTCAAGAGAAAGGAAGAGGAAGGTAGGCAACATATGTCCATTTCATTTCTCCAAAATTATTAATCCAATTAATTCTCTCTTCCTCCCTGGAGAAGAGAGTGAAAAGATGGAGAGAAGAAAGTGTATTACATTACTGGTACTACCTCCCTATGGATGACAACCTTAGTAATGAGGAAGTGTCCTCTGCTTCTCCACCCACTACTACCTTCTCCAACTCTTTTGTTTTCTTAAATTGGGCTTAAACCTATGGCCAACCAGGGCTGTGGGGAGATCAGCAGTGCATCAGAACAAATCCATTCTCACCTTCTTGAGGGAACCAATCACTTATCTGAGGATATCCTCCTGGAACCACTGGTAGGGATTTGAGATTTTGTCTGCAGAAGACTCCCAAGTAGGTATGAATAACTCCAAATCAATGACTTCTGTGCCCACCACAACAGTTGCCATTCCAACAAATCTTTTCTTTCTAGAGTTGAATATTCCCACCCAGGGAATTACCTCTCATTGCTCCATCATTTAAATAGTCCTTAACTGGGTCTATTATCATCTTTATCCTTCTTGGCTTTTGTTTAATATGGCTTATTTGTTTCCTAGAGTCTGAAATCCAAATATTCCATGGACATGATCTCTCAGGCAAAAGTAATATCTCTGTAATTCCTTTCTTGAGTCTAAACAAAGAATCAAATTTTGGACAGCTGACCTACGTCAACAGACTATGCTGGGCATCAACAATTTAAAACTGTAAACTCAGTAGCGCTCCGTAGCTCAGGAACTGAAGAGCAGCACATACCATCCTGCTCATCAGTGACTGAAAGACCTGATTATGGAAATACCATCTTGTCCTATAATGAATATTTGCTTCAGTTATCTTTGCTAACTAAGATTTTTTGCATCTATAGCTTTCTGGCATCCATCGAAGTTTTTTGCAATGCCCATGAACATGCTAAGGCCAGTGCCTTTGAATTCAAGATCAAGCTGCAGCAGCTTATACCTCAAAGTTTCCACTGTTTGATTCTCTGCCTTCATTGACACTCTTACATTTGCCAAAGTAGTATGACTGAACTCAGCTCTACACCACATTATCCACAACTGGAAGAGTCATCTGCACAGTAGCATCTGATTGAGGTCCCCAGAGTCTGTGCCATTCCTGAGGAAAGTCCTTTTTGGCGAGTACATAGCCTACTGCTCTGAAACTCCATATTCTCACTTTTCATAAGGTTTATAGACTCCAACTGTCATGAGGCACTTTCTTTTGCTAAAAGAGGGAAAAGTCTATAGGCAAGTAACTTAAAGTTCAGGTCAGTTGCCTTGCCTTTATAAAAATAGTCACAGGGTCACCTGGGTGGCTCAGTTGGTTAAGAGTCTGCCTTCGGCTCAGGTCATAATCTCAGGGTCCAGGGATCGAGTCCCATGTCGGACTCCTTGCTCAGAGGGGAGCCTGCCTCTCTCCCTGCTTGTGCACACTCTCTCTCTCTGACAAATAAATAAATAAAAATAAATAGCCACAGTCCTGGTATTAAGCCAAGAGGAGTATCAGTGAACTTCTCCCACCCAAAAAAGAAATCCTACAGAGGCAAACACTAAAGCTAATGTAATGTGCCCAATTTGCAATAGTTAAAGGCCAAATGTCTGGTTATAAGAAGACAATATATGACTCAATATAATAAAATCTACAGATTGACAAGATATAAACACATTAAATCTTAAAGTGAAAAGAATATAGTCACCAGGCTATACATTACAGACCCAGGACTTACTTATTTTACATCTGGAAATTTTTACCTCTTAACCATATTCATCCATCCCCTGCCCCCTGCTGCCCATTGCTGCCTCTGGCAACCACCAATCGGTTTTCTGTATCTATGAGTTCAGTCTTTTTAGATTCTTCATATGATTGAGGTCATACAGTATTTGTCTTTTTCTGTCTGATTTACTTCACTTAGCAGAATGACCTCAAGTTTCATCCATGTTGTCACAAATGACAGGATTTCCTTTTTTTTTTTTGCAAATGACAGGATTTCCTTATTTCTTATGGTTGAATCATATTCCACTATATATATATATGCACATACTTACATATGTACACACACCATATTTTCTTTGTTCATTCCTCCATTAGTAGACATTTAAGTTGTTTCCATGTCTTGGCTATTGTAAATGATGCTACAATGAACATGGGGGTACAGATATCTTTTCTAGATAGTGATTTTATTAGCTTCAGATATACACACACAAGTGGAATTGCTAAATCAAGTGGAAGTTCTATTTTTAAATTTTGAGGAAACTCCATACTGTTTTCCATAAGTTGTTGGACCAAGCTATGTTCCCACCAGAAGTGCACAAATTCCTTTTTCTCACATCCTCATCAGCACTTGTTATCTCTTGTCTTTTTTAATAATAAACACTCTAACACTTTTGAGGTGATACCTTGTCATGGTTTTGAATTGCATTTCACTGATTACTAGTGATGTTAAGCACCTTTTCATGTACCTGTTAGTTATCTGTATGTCTTCTTATATATTTTGGATATTAACCCCTTATCAGATATATGATTTGCAAATATTTTCTCCCATTCTGTAGGCTGCCTTTTCATTTGGTTGTGGTTTTTTTCTGTGTAGAAGTTTTTAGTTTGAAAGTTCCCACTGTATTTTCTTTTGTTGTTTGTGTTTTTGTGTCAAATTCAAAAAATCATCGTCAAGACCAATGTGAAGGGACTTAGCACCTATATTTTCTTCTAGGATTTTTATGGTTTCAAGCCCTATGTTCATGTCTTCAGTTTGAGTTGATTTTTGTGTGTGGTATAAGATAGGTGTCCAGTTTCATTGTTTTAGGTGTGATTGCCCACTTTTTTCAACACCATTTATTGAAGAGACTATCCTTTCCCCATTATATATTCTTGACTCCTCTGTCATAAATTAGTTGACAATCTGTGTGTAGGTTTAATTCTTAATTTCTCATTTCCTTCAATCGTTTTAGAACCCAAACACTTCACAATATTTTTTTCCTTTAAATTTCATTCCCTGCTTTTTTATTGATATTCTGGGTCCATGCAGCAAAGGCTGAACTTTTAAATGAACTTGTCTCCCATGATTCAGGTTTTTTCCCCCCCCCCTATAAATTCAAGCCCCTTGTAAACTTATAGTATGAAAAGTAGAACAGAAATGAGATGCATTGCATGTGCCCACTTGCTTCCTCTAAATGCACCAATAAGTATTACTGGAGCTTTCTAGATACAAAAGGAAATAACAGAAGGAGAAAGAAAAGCCTTATTCCATTGTAACAAAATAGTATTAAAAATACTGAGTGCCAAATCAAGGAAGGCCAAAGAAAAAAAGGGGGGAATAAGAAGGTACAGAATTAAACTTTCAAATATATCCTCATTCCTTTAAACTATTACATTTTTAAATTACTTAATTTCAAATCAGCAAACCCTGTACCTTAAGTTCTGAAGGTAATTTAATAAAGACCTTGTAGACAGTGAAGGTAACCAAGGAGAATGGATTCTTACTGTTCATGAACAAACTTCAGGCTTCAATGAGTTGTAAACACGCAAACAGAATAAAAAAAAATGAACAAACAAAACCAAAGGGCCATGTCAAGACAGTGCAACTAAAAGATCATAAACATGGTTAAAAAATTCAAAAGGATCACATTTCCTGAGTAGTTTATTATGAAAAATCTGAAACATTCAGAAAGGCTAGTGGAATTGTACAGTTGTTATTTACAACTAGTGACATGTAGCCATATTTGTTTCTATAACTAAACCACTTGAAAACAGATTGTAGACTTTGTGTCTAGAATAATTTTCTCCTAAGAATAAGACATTTTCTTATGTAACCATACCATTATTTCACCGAACAAATTTAAAACAATCCCAAGAATGTTTTAATAGATTTTTTTTAAATTTTCACACAATGACCCAATCATGGCTAACATTTTGCATTACGTTGTTAGGTATTTCTTCCCCCCCCCCCCCCCTTTAATCTAGACAGTCATCTCTTGTTTGTTCCATGACATTAACATTTGGAAGAGCCCAGGACAATTGTTTTAATTTAGAGTGCTCCACACACTGGATACTCCTCATGGAGTATTTTGACTTATTTTCTTTCCTCTCCATTTCCTAGAAACTGGAAATTAAGTCAAGAATATTTGCTAGTTCAGAAAATGTGCAAGAATTGACATTTACTTTCAGTACACCATAGAGGAAATCTCTGAAACATTGTTCCTACACTTCCTCCAAACACTGAGAAATCCATGTGGCCTGGAAGGACAGAGTCTCAGTTGTGGCTGCAATGATTTTTTTTTTCCCAAATGGCTATTTAATTGTCCATATTTCATTTATTGAACATCTCATATTTCAGTGATTTGAAATGCTGCTTTTATAGTACACTAAATGCTTCTTGGTACCTCTGTCTACCCTGGATTTTCTATTCAGTTGCATCTGTCTGTAATATCACTTGGTTTTAAGTACAGTGTAACATAGCATTGTATAATATAGTACAATATAATATATCTTATTATATTGTATAAGCCACATTTCCTTTGTTACTTTTTCTTCTGCAGGGTTTTCCTAACCGTTATTGCTTATTTATTTTTCTATATAAATTCCAGAATCAGGTTGCTAGCTTCAGAATAAAAAGTACTTGTGGATAGTTTTATTTGAGATTGTGACAAATTTATATATTAACTTTGGGAGAACTGACATTTTTATGATGAGTTTCTTATCCAAAACAAAGATGTCTATTTTCTCAGAACTAGTCCTGTGACTCTCAGGAGATTTTTAAAGTTCTCTACATGCAAGTTTTGTACATTTCTCATCAGGTTTATTTCTAAGTATTTCATCTTTTTTGTGTTGTTATAAACTCTCATCCATTATATTTATTAACTACTAGTGTTTGTATAGGCAACTATTACTAAATCTTTTATATTAATTTTATATTCTTCTATATGACTACATTTTCTTATCATTTGTTTTAGTTTTAGCATTAAACCTTCTGGGTTTTTCAGACATAAAATTATATCACCTCCAAGGAGATATTTTAAAAACTTTTTTAATATTAACGTCTCTAATTGTTTTCTTCCTTTTGTCTGCAAAGTCTGGTATCTTCAATGCAACATTAAAAAGGAGTAAAAATAGAAGCATTCTTGTCTTGTTCTTGATTTTAGCAAGCAGGACTCTAGTATTTTTCCATTAAGTAGGACAATGGCTTTTGGAATAGGGTATATATGTTTTATCATTTTAAGGATGTTTCAATTAATTGTTTATTTAATAATACTTTGAATCAGAAATAGGTGTTGACTTATTAAAGTCATCTCTAGTACAAAATATAATCAAATGTTTTATTTGTTCTCTTTATGTTTATTAACATAGATAATTACATTAATGGATATCCTAAAATTGAAACATTTTTGAATTTGTGAAATAAATTCCCATTTGGTTGTGATATATCATCTTTTGATATGTTTGTTTAATTCTCTTCAATGATATTTTGTTTAGGATAGTTCCAAAAGTGTAATAGGTAATATTTGGGGTTCAATTTTTCTTTTTTTAAGGATTTTTTTATTTCCTGGAATAGTTTAAGAGTATTGGGATTATATGGTCTCTGAAACTCTGATAGAATTCTCTAGTGAAAGAATCAAGGCTTGGTAATTCTGTGGACAGTTCTTTAGTAACTTTCTCCATATTTTTCCTCTGGTATTTGGTTGTCTTAAACATTCTATGTATACCAGGATGTTTGGATAAATTATAATTCCCTGGAAAATTAATCATTTTATGCAGGTTTTCCAATTTTTTTGCATAGAGGTATGCCAATAGTCTCTTATATTTTTTATCTTCTGTTTCATTTATTTTGCATAATTTTTTATTCTCTTTTCCCCATTTAGAAAATTAGATTAAGTAGTGTTTTAGAATTATCATCATTTCCTTGTCCTATTTTCTAATATTTATTTCTTCTCTTGCTCTTATAGTTTCTTCTGCTTTTAAAAATATCACTTTTTCTAGTTTAGACAAATATTATAATAATTTATTTCCATTATTTTTTTGAGGATTTTTTACCTTCAATTCAATCAATTAACATATAATGTATATTTATTTCAGGGGTACAGGTCTGTGATTTATCAGTCTTATATACTACCCAGTGCTCATTCCAACACATACCCTCCCCAATGTCTCTCACCCAGTTACCCCATCCCTCCACCCCCTCCCTTCTAGCAACCTTCAGTTTGTTTCCTATTTATTTTTTAACTACACATATTAAAAATAATAAAAACAATCCTAATATCTTTATGGGAAAACTGTGGTGTTGGGCTGTGTAGATGATCCAAAGATTCAAAAAGCCGTGTTTGTTGCTTGAACCTAACACTGCTCTAAGAAGTAAAATCTACAGAGAAATTTTTAAAAAGCCATGTTTTGTCCATCCATGAGCAACTACATATTACACAAAGTAAGCCTGGTTCAGAGTGGATAAAGAGAGTATGCATTATTGTCTAATGGTTGATTTGATCATCTCACAGATGTAAACTGGAACATCAGTTTGATGGTATGGAGTTGCACACGCTTTTTACATTAGCATACTCAACATAATTTTTATTTTATGTGTCTCAGTGGTTATATGATTATGCTCTGTCTCTCAGACAAATAGAAGAGAAAACATGGTAAAAATGGAACAAAACTTAACTCTTTAAATGCTGTACTAAGAGTTTTGTGATGCTAACAGATAGAGATTATATATGTGTATATAAATTTAGACTGTATTATATTCTTTTGGGTACTTAATATGAAAAAGTACCCATTTAAATAAAAAAAAAGAAGTGCCCATGAAGTTGGTCATTGTAGATTACCCATCCAACATTCACCAATGTGGACTGAGTTTATAGTTAGCTCATTCATTACATTTTGCCCTCAAAAATAAGAAAGAGGGAAAGACTAGAGGAACTGACTTTTTCTTTTCCTACTGATAGCTTAAGTTGGTGACTGAAAAAAAAAATTTTTGAAAGTTTTTATTTCTGGAACAAAAAAAAAAAACAGTAAGAAAATGAATATTTTATATTTCATCTCCAAGAACTCAAATCCCAATTGACATAGCATATGTACCTAAAGACAGTTATTATGGCCATATAGTGTTTGGTCTGTAGCAATATAGCATTATAGCATTTATTAAAAATGTTCAATTGTTAGTGTTTAAAGTCATTATACATATATTCATCATTATATATAATTATATGTAATATATAATTGCATTATAAACATATATATATAATTATATATCAGATATGATTATATATTTATGTGTGTGTGTGTGTGTGTGTGTGTGTGTATTCCAAATTCAAAGGCACCTTCTTTGTATGAGGCCTGTTTTAGAACTGTGAGTTTATCATGAGCTTAAATGCCCTGTGCTGTATATTTTTTCCTAAGCCACTACAGGACAGAGTTGATTTCAGCATAGAGTCATTTCCAGCTGTGTCAAGGTATGTACTGAATTTCCTAGTACACAAGTATGGCTCACAGTAAAATACTTTGTCCTGACCAAAGTGAAAAATATCTTCCACCAAGCATTCTTGGCTATAGAATTTTAAAACCAGGAACAAATCAGACTAATTCAAATTCATCTGGACACATTTTATACAACATAACAGGAAGATCTTTTCCTCCCAGTTAATAAATCTCCTCACATGCAGAAACTCTGAGCTCCAGTGTTAAAAGATTTATGGTTTCCAGAGCAGTCCATGTGTATTTTGCCTTCTCTTAGCTCAAGATAACCTCCCTATGTGAAATGCTCCCCTTCTCTCCTTTTGCCTTATTCTCACCGTAACAAGCAGAAGTTGTTTCTCATAGAGTGAAGAATCACCTGTCAAAGAGTATACTGTTCTAAACCCTAGTAGCTTGGGCTGTGATTCTCCCATGAGTGTTTGCCACAGGCTTCATTAAATATCCACACCTGATATGCCATAGATAATTCAAGCACTATTTGATGCATTAGCCAAGTGGTAGAGCTTTTTGCTCCGAAGCTCATTCAAGGGCCCTACTCAAAGCTGAGGAGTCCCACCTAAAGCTGGTGCTTTATAATTTACTTGGCAAATGGATCAATGTGATATCGGTCTTCAAGGTTCGAAGACAACGCATTGAGGATTGTGCCTCCTTTCATGGTGGTAAGTGTAATATGGTGTAACAGTTTTGCTTTCACTCTGGTGGTGATATACCGAAGTATTATAAACCATTGGTTTCCTCCATCTCCAAGAGTGCCACAGGCATGGCAGAATCCTGAAAACTTTGAATGGTATCTGCTTAATCCTTATCATTGGCATGATGCTATCAATATAGTAGACCAGAGGGATGTCCTTTGATATGAGGAGATAATCTAAACTCTTGGAGAATAAATTATGAAAGAGAACCAGATGTTCACATAGCCTTGAGATAAGAGAGTGATAGTGTTGTGTCTCTGGTGAGTGGGAACTTATTCTACTGTTCTCTGATAATGGCACAGATGGGGGAGGGGTGGGGAAGTCAGCCTGATATCTGCATTCCAGAGGTATGTTGTCCATATGTTGTTAACTCCAAAAAAGGGACAACATAAAGAATAGTAATTACAATTTGTTCATCACCTGATGAAGCTTGTGAAATTCACCGTCATTTTCTATTTTACCTACTTACTTTACCCATAATGCAAAAAGAAAAATTAGATGGAATTGTGATAAGCATCACTAACCTGAAACTTTCAATTATTGAATGAGAGCCCTAATCTTTGTTATTTCAATAGGAACATAGTATTGACTTTTGTTTGCTATTTTGGTAAGTGGCATTATTTCTAGGTGTTTGCGCTTGCTCCTTGATACCATATTATCATTCATACCATGGTCCAGAAGCCAGTGTGGGAAGTTTGCCAGTAGCTTATTTCAACTATGCATTTAGCAATTAAAGAAATAACCAGAGCCTGGTTTTGCAGACATCTTGGACCTCTAGTTGATTTTGCTTGAGACAGTAAGTTATTTATCACCTGAACCTCATAACCTTCACTCTGAAAAGTGGATCTACGTGATGTTTTTTATCCATAGAGATTAGCATTTACTCAGAGCTGCAAAAGATTGAGGATTTACTTTCAATCTATGTACAGATTCCCTGGCAAATGTTTACAGGTCCCTTTGAGATGGCTGTGAGGAAGGATTGGAGTCATAATTTCTGTGCTATCACAGTATAGTCATTGATAGTTTCACAGGCTCTCCTTCATGCAAAAGGCTCTGCCTGTAAACTAAGTCAAATCTGGGACTGGGTCACTCAAGTTAAGTTTATGTTCACCTGAAGTCTGGTGGTTAAGAAGTGTTGCCATGTAGCTTCTGGTATTCTGGGATCTGATCATCCCCACCAAAATTAAGGAATAACATTAAGTGGAGCATTTCCTAAATTCATCCTTGGGTTCTAGAAGATAGCCACTATAGATTTGATTGGCTGGCTGGTTGGTTGGTTTGTTGATTGAATGCTGGTTCTCTCTTCACTCATGTATTTCCTAAGCTTTAGTGAAGGAATCTAGTCTTCTAGATCCTCCAAGGGGTTATATGTATTTGGCCTAATATGTCGGTTACACATGATAAACTTACCTTGCTTCCTGAATATTTAGATTCCTTTCTTTATATTATACCAAGAAGTTTCTGGCATCTCAGCTATATAGTCTGCCCCTGAGTCTCGATCTCAATCCACCAGTTTAGCAGCTGTTATAACCACTCTCAGCTGTATAAATTAATCCTTTGAATACAGAATCTCTGATAAAGTTTTCTTAAACTTGGCTCAGTATAAAATTCTGTTCCTTCTACCTACTCTAAGGCCAAAAAATTAATTTCTAGACATATTCTGTTGATGTAAATTAGCAAAGTCTTACAATTTTTGGTAACTCTCCTTGAAAGTCAGACTTGATGGTTAAGCATCCAACTCTTGATTTAGGCTCAGGTCATATCTCAGGGTCCTGGGATTGAGCTCTCTGGTGGGCTCCATGCTCAGCACAGAGTCTGTTTGTCCCTCTCCCTCTGCTCCTCCCCTCCCCTCTTTCTTGAACAAATAAATAAAACAATCTTAACAAAAAAAAAGACTTGATTCTTGTCCGCCTGTAGTGTGCTGAGAGGTGGTAACAGGTGAGAATAAATGGTTTCTCTTTATAAGAAAAATCATCAAGTTAAGTCATTTTAGGGTCCAAGCCTAAATAAACTGAACTGGCCTCACCAGAGGGAAAAGGGTTTGTTTCTGCTGGCAATGGCAATTCAGCAAGGTTCCAGGGCTGGAAAACTCTAAATCATGCAAATCTATTTGAAAGTTCTTAAATTTTTGCAGTTTACATCTTTCCCAAATGTTCCCCAACTTTCACTCAGAACTAGTCAGTCTATACATTCAAATTTGTTGTGAATAGCACTTTGAAGCAGACTCAGATTCTGATTTAAATGTATGTCTACACTGAAGTGAGAAGAGGTAAGAAATTATTTGGGACTAGTCATAGGAGCTTCCCTGGTCTCCTTTCCATGGTTCAGTTTAGGATTTAAAATTATGAATTTGCCATTTACTTTCTTTAAACTCTCTATTGCATTCACATTTCTTGTATTCATTTGTGCAATAAGGATTCACAGTGACAGCCACTTGTCCACCAAATCTTTGCCTTCAATCACCCTTTATATAATCAAATATAATGTCTGCCATTGGTCGCTTGGACTGCTATGCTAATGGGATCATCTGTGTTCACACAAGTTGGTTGGATGAATAGAATTAAATTCCTATGTCCTTTCATCTCCTACCTACAACCCTCACTGGTTTCAATTATAGTGTCAATCAGGGTTTAGTTTTAGAAAACAAAATGTACTATGACAAGTTTGAGCAATATGTTTCCTTAAATTTTAGAAAATAACTTCTAGAATTGGTAGGGCTGAAGAAACAGATTCTAATTGAACATTCAGGACTGACATCAAGACATCTATACTCTAGAATCTGACCACTAATTTACATTACTGTTGCCACTATGGGGAAGCTATTAATATCTAGAAAATGCTCTGGTCAGGAAGTAACCACAACAACAAATCTTCTCAGAAAACACAGGAACCATGCCATACTGTCTGAGTCATACTCACAGAAATGACATATTTCACCTTCCTCTAGACCCCTAGGAAGCCAGTGACTAGATGGTTTACCAACATCTCTGCTAATCCTGACACAGAAAAATCTAATGGCCCATTGATTGCCTCTTACCAACAGGAACTCAGAAGCAGCAAAAATGAAGCCTTTGCCTCCACCCTCCAGAATTCATAATAATAATCTAATCGGCCAAACATAAACCATAGTTTGTAAACTACCTTCAGAGAGATTTGGGAAATGAAGTTTTTTGCTTTCTCTCTTTTAAAGTTAAGGAAAGCATAGAAAACAGTTGTGTGCCAATTCACCATGTTCACCACATCAAGGGAAGAAGAACAGATGTCAACACTGGGAACGTGTATAGCTGTTCTTGGCACCAGGGATTACAGATGTGGGAAAGCTCTTCATCTCTACATGCCTCACAGCTTTTTTAATATGAAATAAAATTAAATTATGTACCTCATAAGGACGTTGTGATAAGTCAGTGAGACGATACGGAATGCTATGGCATAATTGCTGAGTACAATCACATTGCCCAAGGGGAAGTGAAGCATTACCTCTCCCTGTACAGGTACTGCTTGTGTTTTCTTCTCGTCTTACTTCTCCAACCCACCACAAAACTCAGCAGATAACCTCCTCTAAATATCACCATTAGCTAATATTAAAAACATATTTCTTTAGTAGATATTAAGTCAGATAATAAATGAATCAGATCCAAAATGGAGCATTCGCCTCCTTCCACCCTCTACTCTGATGTAGCTGGCCTGATGTTCAACCCATGTGTGTCAGTAACAAGGGCTGTTTATAGGTAGCATTCATTTTGACTGATCAGTGCCTTTGCCCTATTATTGTCTGGTATTTTGATTATCCCTTGGGGGTAGATATTATCAAAGAATAAATATGGCCATACAGAAAAGAAATTGATTAGAGAGAAAAGTGAGCAGGCAGCAGCTTCTGAATATGAAGAGTGCCTGAGGTTGAAGAGACATGATCCAGCTCCCAAATGAACCTTCTTCCCCATAAAGTAAAACTATCTTCTCTACAATTTAAACTGACTTCTTATATTTCTTTACAATTTACTAAGCATCTTCCTGTATGCTATTGTATTTGACCTTCATAACCAACCTGTGAACTATGAAGTGGGAGGTGTCACTTGTTGGAATAGCATTCCATACCCCTGCCTGCCCATTGTACATGAAGTACTTATTTTTTGGATTTTCCTGCTTTGTATTGGACTTATACTAGAAAAAATTTCTCTCTATATACAGGTGGTAGGACCCGATTTATAGAAAGAGACTCTTTTTTTTTTTTTTTTTTTGTATAGGAAAGTAGTATTTCTCTCAGTTGTGATCCCAGCAGTAAGTCCTAGGTAAAGGAAGATTAAGAACTCATTCTTGTGCTTGAACAAAAGAGCCGAGATATCTATGAAATTGTTTTTGTGTCGTGGATTCAATAATGGCTCCTGAAATATGCAGACAGCCTAGGAGCTAACAAATAAGAAAAACATAACTTTTATCTATTCTTTGATGTGTATGTGTGTGTGTATCTGTATCTGTATAACCCCATCTCTCATCTCCCTCAAGGGTAGATCCATCCCTGGGTACCATTCACTGAAGGCAGTATCAGAAACATATGTATATATGTATTCTATGTTTTTATAATGTTGGTATCATAATTTTTATTCTCCCTTGGTACTTTAAAAGTTCTTGGAAAACTTCAGCCTTCCCTTGTTATGCTAAGTAGAAACAAGGGAATATATTCATGTGTACAGAGATCAGATAATCAAAGTGTATGTGGGGGGGGGTGCCAAGGTGTATTTTCTCCTAAAAATGTAACTCAGCACAAAAAAGTCAGTTTCACAGGGTCAGTTCTTTCATACCACTTGAAGACCAAGCTTTTTACTCTTTGTATAATAAAACTCATCAAGAAGTATATATGCATTGCAAATCCTTGGTGTTTCCTGGTGTTGTTTAATACTCAACATATTTTTATATGCTAATTTTTCTATTTTATTAATGAAAAGATCAAAACTCAGGCAAATTTTTTTTTATCAAGGTCCCACAGCTAGTAAAATTCAGAACCAGGACTAAAACCCTGAAGTTCCAATGTTCATACTCCTCTTCTGCTGAAAAAAATTCTCTTTCCTGCCCTTAGGGTTGCAGGGAAGAGAACTGTGCTTTTCAGTTCTCTGATGCAGACATCATGATACCTGGTATTAAGGTGGATTGGGGACTACAGATATCACAGAAAAGCAGCTTCAGAGTATTAAAACATCTCCTCGGGATGTCTATTTGATCTAGAAGCCATGAAGCTGATAGATGTTCAAACACAAGAATTGTTCATTTTCCTAGAGTTGTGTATAATAACACAGAGGGATACAAATTGATATCTCAATTTTTGCACTGTTCATCCACAGATTTGTGCTGCAGTGGATTGTGCTTAGGAAAAGTTTTCAGTATCAAAAAAAATTGTCTTTTAAACCTACTTCCTATATTTAAGGAACAAAGAAAATAGAAAAAGCATGAAGAGAGGAAGAGAGAAAAAGGAGGGAAGAAGGAAGGAAAGGAAAAAAGGAAGAAAAGAAGTCCTACTAAATGTGATCACAGGGGAGGAAGAGATCCCAAATCCACCTCACCACCTGATCCATTACCCGTTTCCCATCCCATCTGATGAGTGAGTGATGACACAATTTCTTCTAGTAGAGATGATGACAGTATTCTTTACTCGCATTGATTCAAAAATGAAGAAGAGTGTTTTGCATTGTTGAATATTATTATTCAAGCATTTATTACAGATATGATAGGAGCTCATAATGTAATGAGGAGAAGATGGTCAAATAAATACTTCTGATATAAAATCATGTTTTATTATCTTTTCAATAGTTTTTAAGAAAATGTTGGCTTCACATTCTAACTTCCAGAAAAATATCAAGACTTTTTTTTTCCTTTCCTCTCCTCTCTTTCTCTTGACCTCTGCATATCGGTCAAGCACATAGAATTGGGCCAAAGGTATAGTGAATCAATCAAAAAGGATAATATTCTTCTGCCCCTTAGCTTAGCTTTTGTAAAATTCTTCCCTTTCTGGATTTCTTTGCTTTTCTTCCCTTCTCTTCTTGCTTTTGTAATACAGGTACACAGCTATTTCTGCATTTAGGAAGAGGTGACATTCCTCATATTTCTCCTAGTGTAAGGAAGAGAATTAAGAAAAAAATGGTATGTGGTGAGATCAAAGAATAATAGAGTTTTAAGACTGGAGACATGGCAAATTCTATATAGAAGCCACAAAGGTAAGGGGATAGAACAGAATCATAGGACTTCTCTATAAAGATGTGATTAGCAATTAAGAGATGGTCACAGATGACCTTCAGAAGATCAGCATCGGTGGGGTGTATCATAAGACTAGTTGCAGTGGAGTGAATAAAATGAAGGAGAATGATAATAAACAGGGTTGCCCTTTACTATTTTTAAGAAAATTTACATAAAATTTCCTTAGTAAAGACTTGTGTGTGATCAAACTCTTGTCAGTTAAAATACCCATTTCAGTTACTCTTCTTATGTATAACTCACTGGCTTAAAATTTTCCTGTGGAAAAGTTTGTTGACTGGAATCAATGGTGATTCCTGGCTGAGATCCCTCATGGTTTGCAGTCTGATACTAGCTGGGGTTGCATTCAGTTGAAGACTGACACATTCAATCAAAGGCTGGACATCCAAGATGGCTTACTTACATGAATGGCAGCTAAAACTGACTACTGGCTGCAGGGGTGGCTGATGCTGTGAACCAGAGCCTTATTCATGATATCTTCATGCAGTTCTCTAATAGTATGGCAAATTCCTAAGGAGTCCTCCCAAGAGTGAGTGTTTCAAATATCCATATGGAAGCTACAACACTTTGTCCTATGTTCTCCAAAGTCATGCAATATCACTTTTGCTACATTCTATTGGTCAACGCAAGTCAGAATCCCATCACATTTCTAGTAGAAAAACACTCTGGATAAACTTTGAATGAAAACTGTCATTAGCAGCTCCCCTCTGTTCCAAAATTGGTTTTCAGATAATTCTGTTTTGAAGGACAAAAGGCACCAGATTATGATCTAAATGTATAATTTAATATTAATTTTTAAAAAAATGATGTATATGATCAATATGCTATTTTAGAGGCCTACAATATATTCTGTAGAGAACAAGAGATAGGATATAAGAAACTAAGAATGTTCTTTCATTTATTCAGTTAAATTCTATTCCCAAGCCTTGCTGACATCCTGATGATATAATCATGTGTAAGGAAGCTATCAAGACCAATAAAATGAAAAAGAGTGTTGAGTTCAATGCCTCTGGCTAAAGAAAAATCAGTGTATACATATGAAAAAAATAACCAAAGTGATCAAAGAAATAAGTCCATCTTTCCAAGCTTCAAGAAAGGACAAGACTAATCAGTAAGACAAGCAAAGGAACCAATATGTAACATGGGGCTAAGTGTCTGTTAAAATGCAGTGTTAGGAGAAGTCCTTTAGAGGAAGGGTCCATTTGGTCTATGGAACACTGTAGTGTATTAAACACTGTATTGAGCTCTTATTTTGAATATATAAATGGCAGAGAAAGAGCATGATGGATTTTTTTTAACACATGCACTCCAATGCCCAGATTTGCTGAAGCATTGTGCTCCCAGTCAATAGTACCCTTGTAGCTTGTTTGTTTAATTGATTGCAATGCTATGTCAACCTTCACGACCAGAGTGTCAAATATTTGCAGACTGGAACACACAGTGTTTGGCGCAACTTGGTCCTTTGTGCCATGCTGCTGCAGATGCTGCAGTTTACATACTACATTTAGCCAGGCAAAAAGCCAAATTTATTAAATTAAACAGTTATGTCCGTAGACTGCCTTAAGTCTATCAACATTACTGACAGTTGTGATTTCAAAGAAAACAAACGAAAATACTAGTTCCCAACTCATTTATATTGCCAAATGGTTGTTTTTGATAGAAGTATTGGCAAGGTGGGACCTGTCAGAGTGAGATAAGAGCCATCTGATAAAGTAAGGCTGGTCAGGTAATGCTTCCAGGGGAGCGTGCTGGCAGCCCCAGAGTGTGGCCAGCCAGCCTGGCATGCTTACTACATGTGGTGGTTTGTTTTCCTCCCTGCTTCCCGTTTTCCCCACATTGTTAACATAGGGCCTTGGGTTTTAATTAGGCCCTCTCTAGAGGGTAAGAGGAAATGAGGGTTGAGGTGC
Organism: Eumetopias jubatus; assembly: GCF_037043125.1. Lineage (NCBI taxonomy): Eukaryota > Metazoa > Chordata > Mammalia > Carnivora > Otariidae > Eumetopias > Eumetopias jubatus. Next base: position 31,858,012 of record NW_028274808.1, read on the forward strand.
AGGGAAAAAAGATGGCCAACACAACTTTGGTAGTGCATTTTTAGGAGCTTGTGGGGTAGGAGAAAGACATTTTGCACTGAGATGGCAACCACCCTATCCCACTTGACGGAATATATTCAAGTAGGTGAATTAATTTTCCCAAGACCACTGAGAATTGTGAAACAGGACATCCCATCTGGGTGTGTCAGACTTCAAAGTTCATAACTTTTCCTTAATTCCATGCCAAAAAAAAAAAATCCCTGAATAGAAGTATAAATGATATTATAATAAGAGACATCTACTAAAAGTGACAACTGAGGACTTCATATAGTTGATGTAAAACTTTTTTTTCCCCTGGCATAATTTCATCAGCTTTGTGAAACTAACAAATACACCAAAGAACATTGTTATTAGCCTGACAGGGAGGAAAAAGTTGTGTTTATTTGTTCTATCCAGAAGTCATGAACTCAGTTCAACATGTGTGGTGCTTAATACATATTTCTTTATTGATTTATCTAAGGACTATATGAAGTCAAAATATAACGATAATATCAAATGCCATTTTAAACTGCATTATATGTGCCAGATCCTTTGTTAACAATTTATTCATTTACTTCTTATAATGCAGTAGTATTTTGTTGTCATTGTACAGATATGAAAATAAGTTCAGAGTTTCATTAAAAGACTAGATTCAAAGTTGTGTCCAAATCACTCCAGCCTGTTCTCTTTGCCACTATTCTACACAGCCTTCCTCATCTCTACTCTGTGAAAATTGATGGACAAGAGTGCTCTGTCATGGTCACATTACTATGACATTTGATCTGTTAAACTCACGATCTGTTGTGGTTTTTTTCAAGATTTTATTTATTTATTTGACAGAGACAAAGCGAGAGAGGGAACACAAGCAGGGGGAGTAGGAGAGGGAGAAGCAGGCCTCCCGCCGAGCAGGGAGCCTGATGTGGGGTTCCATCCCAGGACCCTGAGATCATGACCTGAGCCGTCGAAGGCAGACGCTTAACAACTGAGCCACCCAGGCCCCCCTAAGCTCACAGTCTTGACAACTCTGATCCTCATGATGTGATGAGAGTGCTTGGATAATTTGGGTGGTATTTCACCTGACCCAGCAAGGCTTCCACAAGTGTCTAAAGAGACTACATCAATCATTACCCTTAATGCTCTGAGTACCAAGCAACTCATAGTGAGTATCTACTAAAATTGTCAGGTGGAGGCATGCTAGTGTTCCAGGTAGGGTATGTGATGAATTGCATAGACACTGGTGCTACTGGGAAATGCATAGGATCCCTTGTCAGTATACCAGATATTCTGTCATATGGATGCTATTCTCTTCTATTCTAAAAACAAACTGTCTCACCAACTAGGGCATATCCATGGTGAGACAATTGTCAAGTGGTTTAAGAGAACTAAAATCTAATCCCTGGGTCTTAAACCAATTTCTTTCCATCTTTTTAAAATCTTTTCTAGGCCTCAGCTCTCTTTCTGTAACTGAATAAACTAGATAATTTTAAGACCTTTTCAGTTCCAAAAGTATTATTTAAACAATAAAATTATGGTACCTGGAAAAAAAATCTATAAGCAAGTTGTAACAATGACAAGAGCAGGAATGGAGTGTACCATTTTAGAGAAAGAAAGAACCAGCACACCTGTCTTCCAGTGCTCCAATTAGGTAATATGGTCTGAAAAGCAGACTGCCAGGAATTTGAGCCTCTGGAATTACATGGCTTCCTGTCCAGAGAAGTGACAGAGATCTTTCACAAATAGCTCCCTAAGTTTGAAATTAGGAAGTGCTAAATGCCAGTGCACACAAAATCCTCTGTATCTTCAGAGATTCCATGCTGAAATACTCAAGACAACTTAAGCTTTTTTTTTTTTTTTTTATAAAATTACACTATTTCCACTCACCATCAAAAGACATATAGATATTTGAAGACTGCACTTAAGAGGTGGTAGCCAATTTGGGCAAATGGGAATTGGAACTCATCAACTGATTAGCATTTTAACAATGTCACACTATTAACAATATGGACCCAAGTTTAGTATCATTATCTCCTCTAAGCGATAGAGGAGACTGCGGTAGGCAAAGGCGAAGTTGAAAGTGAGCCCAAATCTAAATATTATCTTTTAGTGCCTCTTTTTCTTACTCTTTCTCTCTCAAACACACACACACATGTCCCTTTGCATTTGGTAAACATCCAGGAATCAACACTCACTGACAATAACCACATAAAATTTCCTGTCTATTAGAATTTTCTATAGAACTTTAAATAAGTCTAGTGATAGTTTCTTTTTTCTTGCTTTTTTGGTGGCAGCTAAAAAGGCTGCCCTTAGCCTGAACCAATTTATCAGTTTCAAAGGAAAGGATAATAAAACTGTCATTTCCAGCCATAGCACCAAGGGTACTGCTGATACCCTGATATTAAAGCTTATTAAAAGTAAAGCTGTCTCTTAGTTTTTGATATCAAAATTGCTTCCAAGTCTTGTTAAGACTCCATGTTATTCTGGATAGAAAGAGGGGGGAAAAAAAGAACCTAAAATGACCCCAATGGGCATTGGAGTGCCTGAGCTATTAAACACCTCTCCATGTGGATGATTTTGTGGAGTTCTTCCATTTATCACAGATACAAACTGCCAGGAGAAAATTAATTTAAAACCCATTTTTCTCACAGACCTGCTCAAGATACTCAAAATGTGAGAAAGTTTTACAGAAAGAGAGTCGAAATAATTGTTGACTCCCTGGAGACTTCCCCAGTTTCTACTCTTCCAATAACTGGTATCTTCTGACAGTCCTTTATCAACAGGACTTCTGAAAGAAGGAAGCAAATAAATTCATTATTTATTCCTAATGTGGGAAAATCCACAGGAAGTGGTTTTGACTTAAGTGGAGCACAGTCAGTATATCATTTCTTGTATCAGCTGACTAAGGCTGAAGAGTCTGGGCTTTTCTAACGAGAGACAGTGTGTGTTATTGGAAAGAGTTTTGGAGTCAAGCAGACTGTTGCTCAAATTCTGGCTCTTCTACTCATTAACTGTAAACTTGGGCAAATCATCTAATACCATTGAGCTTCTTCCTTCTTCATTAAAATAGAATTAGTACCCACATGTAGGACTGCAGGGAGAATGCTAAAAATTTACCACAATTGGGGCACCTGGCTGGCTCAGTTGGAAGATCGTGCAACTCTTGATCTCGGAGTCATGAGTTTGACCCCCATGTTTGGTGTAGAGATAACTACAAAAAATAAAAGTTTGCCACAATTATCTTTTTTGTTGGTATTACTATTTTTAAATCACATCTATTTGTATGATCACTGTCTATACTAAGATTTTAAAGTTGGGAATAACTTATAAAAATTTTTGATGTGTAAGAGATATTTCTGGGGACTTAGGACATTTCTTAGAAATGTTTGTGTGACAATTAAGAAAGTGTGCCAATCCCTCTTTCCTACTAGACAGTGTTAATTGTATTAATTCTTCTGTGGCAGAGTAAAATTTGACTTCCTAACCAGTGTGCTATTTTTCCCCCCTCCAACTACCCATATGCTGGTTACACAACATGGCTTGATGTCAACCTCAGAAAAAATTGTCAGATCAATGCTGGAAAATAAATATGCTGAACTCTATGTTTTTAAGTTTAAGAGCTAAAGAGGAAGGTATGTGAGAGAAAGAAGTTATTTGGAAGATACAGTAAATCATTTCTTTCTTCATCCCTTTCACTAACCTCCTAAATCCTTGAAGATCTCTCCATGAGAGAAGGCTCAGTTGGAAAGGTCTGAAACACTTAGCAAAAAGTCTGTCATTGTGGTCTTCCCCAAACCTCTCTGTCAAGGACTAAGCTGGGAGATGATGAGGGAATGGTGATAGAACACTTCCTTTGAAGTTTGGGAGACAGGAGAAATCTGGGCTATACCGAAAAGTTCTAGAAATCTAATAAATAGCTAAGAGAGATATTAGAAGCAGAGAATGCCCACTCACAGCCCTGAGCTTCCTGTAGCACCCAAATGTCACGGGGTAGCATTCAAAATTTCCTATAAACTCAGTAGGGAGAGCAGATGATTGCTGGGAGGAGAAAAGAGAGAGGTTAGAGAGGGGGAAGAGGATTGAGAGAGGCAAGGAGAATTTTATTATGGGGATCAGGGGACATGCTCCAACATCACGTGGTGTACACATTCCTTCTTTTTTTATTGTTATGTTAATCACCATATATTACATAATTTGTTTTGGTGTAGTGTTCCATGATTCATTGTTTGTTCATAACACCCAGTGCTCCATGCAGAACGTGCCCTCCTCAATACCCATCACCAGGCTAACCCATCCCCCCTCCCTCCTCCCCTCCAGAAACCTCAGTTTGTTTCTCAGAGTCCATCATCTCTCCTGGTTCGTCTCCCCCTCTGACTTACTCCCCTTCATTCTTCCTCTCCTGCTATCTTCTTCCTTTTCTTTTTTCTTAAAATATGTTGCATTATTTGTTTCAGAAGTACAGATCTGTGATTCAACAGTCTTACACAATTCACAGCGCTCACCATAGCACATATCTTCCCCAAGGTCCATCACCCAGCCACCCTATCCCTCCCACCCCTGACCACTCCAGCAACCCTCAGTTTGTTCCTGAGATTAAGAATTCCTCATATCAGTGAGGTCATATGATACATGTCTTTCTCTGATTGACTTATTTCACTCAGCATAACACCCTCCAGTTCTATCCACGTCGTTGCAAATGGCAAGATCTCATTCCTTTTGATGGCTGCATAATATTCCATTGTGTATATATACCACCTCTTCTTTATCCATTCATCTGTCGATGGACATCTTGACTCTTTCCACAGTTTGGCTATTGTGGACATTGCTGCTATAAACATTGGGGTGCACGTACCCCTTCGGGTCCCTACATTTGTATCTTTGGGGTAAATACCCAGTAGTGCAATTGCTGGATCGAATGGTAGCTCTAATTTCAACTGTCTGAGGAACCTCCATACTGTTTTCCAGAGGGGTTGCACCAGCTTGCATTCCCACCAACAGTGTAGGAGGGTTCCCCTTTCTCCACATCCCCGCCAACATCTGTCGTTCCCTGACTTGTTAATTTTAGCCATTCTGACTGGTGTGAGGTGGTATCTCATTGAGGTTTTGATTTGGATTTCCCTGATGCCGAGCGATGTTGAGCACTTTTTCATGTGCCTGTTGGCCATTTGGATGTCTTCTTTGGAAAAATATCTGTTCATGTCTTCTGCCCATTTCTTGATTGGATTATTTGTTCTTTGGGTGTTGAGTTTCATAAGTTCTTTATAGATTTTGGATACTAGCCCTTTATCTGATATGTCACTTGCAAATATTTTCTCCCATTCTGTCGGTTGTCTTTTGGTTTTGTGGACTGTTTCTTTTGCTGTGCAAAAGCTTTTTATCTTGATGAAATCCCAATAGTTCACTTTTGCCCTGGCTTCCTGTGCCTTTGGTGGTGTTTCTAGGAAGAAGTTGCTGCGGCTGAGGTCGAAGAGGTTGCTACCTGTGTTCTCTAGGATTTTGATGGACTCCTGTCTCACGTTTAGGTCTTTCAACCATTTGGAGTCTATTTTTGTGTGTGGTGTAAGGAAATGGTCCAGTTTCATTCTTCTGCATGTGGCTGTCCAATTTTCCCAACACCATTTGTTGAAGAGACTGTCTTTTTTCCACTGGACATTCTTTCCTGCTTTGTCAAAGATAAGTTGACCATAGAGTTGAGGGTCCATTTCTGGGCTCTTGATTCTGTTCCATTGATCTATGGGTCTGTTTTTGTGCCAGTACCATACTGTCTTGATGATGACAGCTTTGTGATAGAGCCGGAAGTCCGGAATTGTGATGCCGCCAGCTTTGCTTTTCTTTTTCAATATTCCTCTGGCTATTCGGGGTCTCTTCTGGTTCCATACAAATTTTAGGATTATTTGTTCCATTTCTTTGAAAAAAGTGGATGGTATTTTGATGGGGATTGCATTGAATGTGTAGATTGCTCTAGGTAGCATTGACATCTTCACAATGTTGGTTCTTCCAATCCATGAGCATGGAACGTTTTTCCATTTCTTTGTGTCTTCTTCAATTTCTTTCCTGAGTATTTTATAGTTTTCTGAGTACAGATCCTTTGCCTCTTTGGTTAAATTTATTCCTAGGTATCTTATGGTTTTGGGTGCAATTGTGAATGGGATCGACTCCTTGATTTGTCTCTCTTCTGTCTTGTTGTTGGTGTATAGGAATGCCACTGATTTCTGTGCATTGATTTTATAGCCTGCTACTTGACTGAATTCCTGTATGAGTTCTAGGAGTTTTGGGGTGGAGTCTTTCAGGTTTTCCACATATAGTATCATATCATCTGCAAAGAGTGAGAGTTTGACTTCCTCTTTGCCGATTTGGATGCCTTTGATTTCTTTTTGTTGTCTGATTGCTGTGGCTAGGACTTCTAATACTATGTTGAATAGCAGTGGTGAGAGTGGACATCCCTGCTGCGTTCCTGACCTTAGGGGAAAAGCTCTCAGCTTTTCCCCATTGAGAATGATATTCGCTGTAGGTTTTTCGTAGATGGCTTTTATGATATTGAGGTATGTACCCTCTATCCCTATACTCTGAAGAGTTTTGATCAAGAAAGGATGCTGTACTTTGTCAAATGCTTTTTCTGCATCTATTGAGAGGATCATATGATTCTTGTTTTTCTTTTTTTAATGTATTGTATCACGTTGATTGATTTGCGGATGTTGAACCAGCCTTGCAGCCCAGGAATAAATCCCACTTGGTCCTGGTGAATAATCCTTTTAATGTACTGTTGGATCCTATTGGCTAGTATTTTGGTGAGAATTTTTGCATCCATGTTCATCAAGGATATTGGTCTGTAATTCTCCTCTTTGATGGGATCTTTGTCTGGTTTTGGGATCAAGGTAATGGTGGCCTCATAAAATGAATTTGGAAGTTTTCCTTCCATTTCTATTTTTTGGAACAGTTTCAGGAGAATAGGTATTAATTCTTCTTTAAATGTCTGATAGAATTCCCCTGGGAAGCCATCTGGCCCTGGGCTTTTGTTTCTTGGGAGATTTTTGATGACTGCTTCAATTTCCTTAGTGGTTGTAGGTCTGTTCAGGTTTTCTATTTCTTCCTGGTTCAATTTTGGTAGTTGATACATCTCTAGAAATGCACCCATTTCTTCCAGGTTATCTAATTTGCTGGCATAGAGTTGCTCATAATATGTTCTTATAATTGTTTGTATTTCTTTGGTGTTGGTTGTGATCTCTCCTCTTTCATTCATGATTTTGTTGATTTGGGTCATTTCTCTTTTCTTTTTGATCAGTCTGGCCAGGGGTTTATCAATCTTGTTAATTTTTTCAAAGAACCAGCTCCTAGTTTCGTTGATCTGTTCTACTGTTCTTTTGGTTTCTATTTCATTGATTTCTGCTCTGATCTTTATTATTTCTCTTCTCCTGCTGGGTTTAGGCTTTATTTGCTGTTCTTTCTCCAGCTCCTTTAGGTGTAGGGTTAGGATGTGTATTTGAGAACTTTCTTGTTTCTTGAGAAAGGCTTGTATTGCTATATACTTTCCTCTCAGGACTGCCTTTGCTGTATCCCAAAGATTTTGGAGAGTTGTGTTTTCATTTTCATTGGTTTCCATGAATTTTTTTAATTCTTCTTTAATTTCCTGGTTGACCCATTCATTCTTTAGTAGGATGCTCTTTAGCCTCCATGTATTTGAGTTCTTTCCGACTTTCCTCTTGTGATTGAGTTCTAGTTTCAAAGCATTGTGGTCTGAAAATATGCAGGGAATGATCCCAATCTTTTGGTACCGGTTGAGACCTGATTTGTGACCTAGGATGTGATCAATTCTGGAGAATGTTCCATGGGCACTAGAGAAGAATGTGTATTCCGTTGCTTTGGGATGGAATGTTCTGAATATGTCTGTGAAGTCCATTTGGTCCAGTGTGTCATTTAAAGTCTTTATTTCCTTGTTGATCTTTTGCTTAGATGGTCTGTCCATTTCAGTCAGGGGGGTGTTAAAGTCCCCCACTATTATTGTATTGTTGTCAATGTGTTTCTTCGCTTTTGTTATTAATTGCCTTATATAATTGGCTGCTCCCATGTTCGGGGCATAGATATTTACAATTGTTAGATCTTCTTGTTGTATAGACCCTTTAAGTAGGATATAGTGTCCTTCCTCATCTCTTATTACAGTCTTTGTTTTAAAATCTAGTTTGTCTGATATAAGGATTGCCACCCCAGCTTTCTTTTGGTGTCCATTAGCATGGTAAATGATTTTCCACCCCCTCACTTTCAATCTGGGGGTGTCTTTGGGTCTCAAATGAGTCTCTTGCAGACAGCATATGGATGGGTCTTGTTTTTTAATCCAATCTGATAGCCTGTGTCTTTTGATTGGGGCATTTAGCCCATTTACATTCAGGGTAACTATTGAAAGGTATGAATTTAGTGCCATTGTATTGCCTGTAAGGTGACTGTTACTGTATGTTGTCTGTGTTCCTTTCTGATCTTTGCTGCTTTTAGGCTCTCTCTTTGCTTAGAGGACCCCTTTCAATATTTCTTGGAGGGCTGGTTTCGTGTTTGCAAATTCCTTTAGTTTTTGTTTGTTCTGGAAGCTTTTTATCTCTCCTTCTATTTTCAATGACAGCCTAGCTGGATATAGTATTCTTGGCTGCATATTTTTCTCGTTTAGCGCTCTGAAGATATCTTGCCAGTCCTTTCTGGCCTGCCAGGTCTCTGTGGATAGGTCTGTTGCCAATCTAATATTTTTAGCATTGTAGGTTACATATCTCTTCTCCCGAGCTGCTTTCAGGATTTTCTCTTTGTCTCTGAGACTCGTAAGTTTTCCTATTAGATGTCGGGGTGTTGACCTATTTTTATTGATTTTGAGAGGGGTTCTCTGTGCCTCCTGGATTTTGATGCCTGTTTCCTTCCTCACATTAGGGAAGTTCTCTGCTATTATTTGCTCCAATATACCTTCTGCCCCCCTCTCTCTTTCTTCTTCTTCTGGGATCCCAATTATTCTAATGTTGTTTCGTCTTATCGAATCACTTATCTCTCGAATTCTGCCCTCGTGATCCTGTAGTTGTTTCTCCCTCTTTTTCTCAGCCTCTTTACTTTCCATCATTTGGTCTTCTATATCACTGATTCTCTCTTCTGCCTCATTTATCCTAGCAGTTAGTGCCCCCATTTTTGATTGCACCTCATCAATAGCCTTTTTGATTCCGACTTGGTTAGATTTTAGTTCTTTTATTTCTCCAGAAAGCGTTTCTCTAATAACTTCCATGCTTTTTTCAAGCCCAGCTAGTATCTTTAAAGTCATGATTCTGAACTCTAGGTCCGACATCGTACTAATGTCCATATTGAGTAGGTCCCTGGCTGACGGTACTACCTCTTGTTCTTTTTGCTGAGGTGATTTTGTTCGTCTTGTCATTTTGTCCAGAGGAGAATAGATGAATGAGAGAACAAAAGGCTAACAGGTTTACAACGTCCCCAGCAAATATACTGTATACAAATCAGAAAAGACCTGAAACCAGGGGAAAAGAAAGGGAAAGAAAGAAAAAAGAAAGAGAAAAAAAAAGAAAAAAGAAAAAAGAAAAAAAAAGATAAAAACAAAAACAGAACAATACAAAAAAAGCAGAATGTGATCAAATATGATCAGGCTAGTGCATAGATCAGTGCCACACACTAGATTTTGGGCGTATTTTGGTCTGTTAGAAAAAAGTGCCTCCTAAAATTTTAAAGGAAGAAAGACATATATGTACAAAATAAGGGTTGATACAATGAAGGGATAGAAGATGACTGTAAAGATGAAAATTACAAAAGATTTTATAAAAGGACTTGATAAGATAAGAAGTTGTTTGAAAAAAGAAAGAAGATTTAAAAAAAAAAAAGGAGAGAATGTGATCAGGCAGGAGACTAGAACAGAACCATACACTAGTGATTTAGGGTATATTTTTATCTGTTAGAAGAAACTGTATCTCAAAATTTTGAAGAGAGAACAACTTATATATATATGCCAAAAATAAGGGTAACTACTATGAAGGGATAAAATATGACTCTAAAAATGAAAAATAAAAAATGTTTTTTTTTTTTTTAAAAAGAGATTGATAAGATGTTGGTTGAAAAAGGGAAAAAGAAGAAAAAGAAAAAAAAAACAGTTAACAAAAATTAACTTTGATGAACTAATGAATCATGGTAAAAAAAAAAAGCCATGAATTCTATGTGCAGTATTCCCCTAGCGCTGGAGTTCTCCCGTTCTCCTTGATCGGTAAACTTGGTCTTGGCTTGCTGGCTGTTCGTGCTGATCTTCTGGGGGAGGGGCCTGTTGCTGTGGTTTCCAAATGTCTTTGCCGGAGGCTGAATTGCCCCGCCCTTGTTGGTCCGGGCTAAGCAAGCTGCTCGGGTTTGATCTCAGGAGCTTTTGTTCCCTGCAAGCTCTCCGTACAGACTTGGAGGACCAGGGCAAAAATGGTGGCCTCCCAATCTCCACCGGGAGGAGCTGAGAACTCGGGGCCCCGCTCCTCAGTGCGCCCCCAGAGAAAAGCAGTCACTCCCTTGTCCCTGGTCTCCGGCCGCACCCCGTGCTCACCCGGCCTGTGACCGAGCATTTGTATCTCTGGCACCCGACCCCGTGTGGAGTCTCCAAACCCAGCAGATCCCTGCGGTGCGTTCCCGCACCGCTCCTCCCCGGGAAGGAAGGGGAGTCTCCCCGGATCTGCCGCCTGTTGGGTCCCTGCTGCAGGAGCAGTGGCCCGACTGGGCCGCGGATCACAGTTTATGGCAACCCCAAGCTGAGAGCCTGCGCCTCAGCTCTGTCTCTGCAGCCAGCTTCCCCGCTCCGATCCCTGGGAGCTCTGGCGCACTCAGGCTCCCCCGGTCTTTCTGTGACCCCAAGGGTCCTGAGACCCCACTGTCCTGCGAGGGTTCCACCCCCGCTTAGCCACTGGAGCGACCTCCCTCAGCGGAGCCGACTTCTAAAAGGTCCGATTTTGTGCTCCGCGGCTCTAGCACTTGCCAGAAGCGGCCGGCGGAGGCCCCTCCCCCACCGTCTATCCTCCCGAATATCTCCTCGGATTCACTTCTCCGCACGTCCTACCTTCCAGTAAGTGGTCGCTTCTCTGTTCAGAGAGTTGTTGCTACTCTCCTCTTTGATCTCCTGTTGAGTTCGTAGGTGTTCAGAATGGTTTGATCCCTATTCAGCTGAATTCCTGAGACCAGACGAAATCTAGGTCTCCTACTCCTCCGCCATCTTGCTCCGCCCCCCTGCACATTCCTTCTTGAGGATTATATGAATCCTGTCTCCTTGCCTCATCTCAAAGGATCATCAGCATCAGGGGCTGTCCAGGTGCCATTCAAGGACCCCTATCCATTAGTGGACCAACTACCAGATAAAACAAGGTTCATCTTAAGTAGAAATCTTGGGAATAAGCAGCAGAGGATTTTTTTTTTTTAATTATAGTTATTGCTACTTTCCCAACAACATTGCTTCGGTAGTTTCTTAAGCCTTACCATTTTCCCTCTCCACTTACAAGTCTTAAAACCATCGAAGAGGAGAGAGACGAGGAGACAAAAATTCCAGAAGGGAGGCAGAAAATTAAGGTGTTTAAAACATGAAACACAAGACTTGAAGTTAGACAACTGAATTACCATAAAATAATCATAATAACTCTAACTACAACCGCAGACAGTGCCACAAGAACAAACACTGATGTGATGTCAGGTTCCAGATACTGCTGAAAATCCTTTGTATAGATTAATGTATTTAATATTCACAGCACCCTTATAATTTAGTTACTCTTATTATCCCCACTTTATGAATGGGGAAACTAGAGCACAGTGGGATCAATGTAACATGCTTAGAGTGACAGAGTTATAAGTGGCAGAGCAGAGTCTGAGCCTTAGTCTATGCCCTTAACCACTACATGACTGCTTTATATGTGAAGGAAATATCACTGCATCTGCTACCCAGTTCTGTGACTTTCAGATTTATATGTATTTTCTCAGAGTTGTGCCCATGATCACAGTAACAAAATTTCACATTTTAAGTTTTTGCTAAAACGTGAGACTCAGTAGGAAAAAAAAATCATGTCCAAACGTACCTTTCTAATTGGATACTGGAAGAAAGCAACCTATGCTAAGTGTGACAATGGTATTTACTCCAAGGTCCTATTTTGTCATCTGATTCTCAGAGCTGCATAAATTATTTGCTATTGTGAAGAGTTGCTTTCAAGCCTTCTAATTTAGACATTTTGTCTCCTGCAGTGAGCACTCATTGGGAGTACAGTTATTGCTAGGTAGGCCTGTCCACTCATTATCCTCAGAGAAAATGTCATGTGGTGATAGAAATTCACTTATGCCACAAGAAATTACAATATAAAATACGTAAACACACACTGATAGAGAATTTGTGTCACTCACCCTCCAGTGTCTCCTTTGGCTAATCGCATCACATTTAAAAATAAATTTCAAAATTATTTCCAGACCCCTTTCTTGTGGGGGAGAAAAAAAGGATTGCCCTTGTTTTTGTTCCACAGTTGTGAAAGCTGGAAGGAGGATTTGGTTAAGAGTGTTAGAGTCTTGCTGCGTGTTCCATTGTAGAGTAAACAGCCCCGGTCTTTTATTCAAGGCAGATCAAACCATGGCCACATTATTAGTTATTGTTTAGCTGCCTGGGTTTAGGATGAAATTACCCTGCTGCCCAGGGACCTAGCATTTTAGCTCCAGATCCAGCTGTGCTCATAACACAAGGCACAATGCTTAGTGGCGCTGTCAGCCATTTAACCTAAAAAGAACATGCTGTAATCAAGTGGGGACTGTTCAACTGTGTCACTCTTGGGTCCCATTTCAGGGAGCCTAGGAAACCTGCAACTGAGTTTTAAAGGGAGAAGAAAAGAAAACATAGAAAATGCTCCAAAAGGGGCAAGGGTAAGTTTCCTCTACATTTTTTTAAAATGTGTGGATATATATAAATATAAATATATACATATAAGCATATATATATTTGTTTAGTTTCCAACGTATCAGCATGCCTCCACTTTGAGAAAATTGGACTGATGGCCTTAGGTGTAAGTCACTATCCCATTCCTAGGTTTTCATCCATGAATCAGAAGCTCAGGAAAATCAGAAGACCCCCAAATGCAATATTTAAGCCATCTGGGTTGCTACAACCCTTGAGAATGGGATCTAGTTCTTAGCAAGAATAATGTTACCTGCCACCTAAATAAATGCTAAGATTTAGTGTGTGGAAATAACAAAGCGAGAAAGATGAAATGGATCCTAGATATAGTAAATCTGTGATAGCCTCAGATAACAGGCTTAAGCAATAAAGTGAAACTTTCATCCTATATTCCTGATGTCAGTGTTACTGTGGAAATGCTAGCTTGAAAATATAAGCACCTACAGTTGTCTTCTTAAAAGAATTTCTTTAGATATTTTTTAAATTTTCTTTTATTATGGTATTTTTTATTTTTGTATTTTATGTTAATCACCATACATGACATCATTAGTTTTTGAGGTAGTGTTCCATGATTCGTTGTTTGCGCATAACACCCAGTGCTCCACGCAGAATATGCCCTCTTTAATACCCATCACCAGGCTAACCCATCCCCCCACCCCTCTCCCCTCTAGAACCCTCAGTTTGTTTCTCAGAGTCCGTTGTCTCTCATGTTATGTTAATCACCATCCAATACATCATTAGTTTTTGATGTGGTGATCCATAATTCATTGTTTTCGTATAACACCCAGTGCTCCGTGCAGTACGTGCCCTCCTTAATACCCATCACCAGGCTAACCCATCCCCCCACCCCCCTCCCCTCTAGAACCCTCAGTTTGTTTCCCAGAGTCCATCGTCTCTCATGGTTCATCTCTCCCTCCGATTCCGCCCCCCTTCATTTTTCCCTTCCTTCTCCTAATGTCCTCCATGCTATTCCTTATGTTCCACAAATAAGTGAAACCATATGATAATTGACTTTCTCTGCTTGACTTCTTTCACTTAGCATAATCTCCTCCAGTCCCATCCATGTTGATGTAAAAGTTAGCTATTCATCCTTCCTGATGGCTGAGGAATATTCCATTGTATATATGGACCACATCTTTATCCATTCATCTGTTGAAGGGCATCTTGGCTCTTTCCACAGTTTGGCTATTGCAGACATTGCTGCTATGAACATTGGGGTGCATATGGCCCTTCTTTTCACTACATCTGTGTCTTTGGGGTAAATACCCAGGAGTGCAATTGCTGGGTCATAGGGAAGCTCTGTTTTTAATTTTTTGGGGCACCTCCACACTGTTTTCCAAAGTGGCTGTACCACTTGCATTCCCATGAACAGTGTAAGAGGGTTCCCCTTTCCCCACAACCTCTCCAACATTTGTTGTTTCTTGCCTTGTCAATTTTTGCCATTCTAACTGGTGTAAGGTGGTATCTCAACGTGGTTTTCATTTGAATTTCCCTGATGGCTAATGATGATGAACATTTTCTCATGTGTCTGTCAGCCATTTGTATGTCTTCTTTGGAGAAGTGTCTGTTCATGTCTTCTGCCCATTTTTTGACTTGATTATTTGTTTTTTGGGTGTTGAGTTTGAGTTCTTTATAGATCTTGGATACCAGCCCTTTATCTATAGTGTCATTTGCAAATATCTTCTCCCATTCTGTAGGTTACCTCTTTGTTTTGTTGACTGTTTCCTTTGCTGTGAAGAAGCTTTTTATCTGGATGAAGTCCCAAAAGTTCATTTTCACTTTTGTTGCACTAGCCTTTGGAGATGAATCTTGAAAAAAGTTCCTGTGGCCGATGTCAAAGAGGTTACTGCCTATGTTCTCCTCTAGGATTTTGATGGATTCCTGTCTCACAGTGCGGTCTTTCATCCATTTTGAGTTTGTCTTTGTGTATCGTGTTAGAGAATGGTCAAGTTTCTTCAGACATTTTTTTAAGTCCCTTTTAACATAGAATCATAATGTCACCAATTGGGGACACTTGAGTTTTGATAGGAAGGATTCCTGCTGACATCCTAGTGTTAGAGAGGTTTCTTTTGAATAATTTGGAATTGAAGGCATTTCTCTGTGGACAAGTACTCATTCCAAGAGGAGAGAATTACATTGGAAAAATTGTGCCTAGATCAAAGAAGGACTTGGATGGCTGTCCCATTTTTTTTTAAATATTGGGATAGAAGACTGAGAAGTTATAGTTTGAGGAAGGCAGATGCGTTTTTAGATGTAGAATCAAAAACTGACATTTTCAAGTGCAGAATTCACTACAGGCTTGAGATGAATAAAAAATACATAATCATTGAGTGTTTCTCTTCAATGTTGTGAAGAAATAGCAATCCTATTTGTTATATTTGGAAGATCCCAAATGTGGGATCAGAAGTCCTGGGTAGAATCCTGGATCTTTTAACTAGCTGGGCAACAAACAAATCAGTTCATCTCACTGAGCCTCAGTTTGCATACCCATATATTGGAGTTAATAAGGTATTGTCTAATTCATACTGTTCTTATGATAATCAGAAGGGAATAACACATGTGAAAATGTATTGCAAACTGTAAAGAGACATGTAAATCTCATATGGAATTGTCATTAGGAAGTTAAAAGGTGGTGAAGGAATAAACAGGTACTTGAACGCAAGCTTCCCAATGGCCAGGACATTATTTTGTTCAGTGATATATCCTCAGTACTGAAAGAACAGGCAGGCACATGTAAGTTCTCAGTAAATAACTGTTGAGTGCAGAAATAAATAATTGTCTCACTTCTCTTTAGAAGGGCTAGGAACATAGTCCTTTTACTTTGGGATTCTTAAAAAGTTCATGCCTTTGCCAGGAATGCAAAACCAATCTAAATCTCTTTTTTGTTTTCCTTTAGTAAAGTGAAAATATTATCTTACTTTCCACTCTCAAGGGAGAAGATGCATTGTCAAATTTGATCTCTTTCAGTAATGAAACATTGCAAAAAAATGTATTCATATACACATCAAGACATCAAGTTAGGTCAATAGAAATGTTAGCAAAAATTCAAAATTTGTATCTGCTGTACCAATACTGCCCTTGTTTGTGAAGTTTAGCTCATTAACAAAATGCATGATTGCAAATGGCCTTGTTAATTATGAGAGGAACCAGAAAAATAATTGGCCTGTACACACACACACACACCACACACACACACATACACACAACAGTTCTGGTCTCTAATTTAAAATGTGACCTTATAATAACCACTAGGAAAAAAAAAAAAAAAAAAAACCTCAGTTTTAGGTTTGGAAATGTCAAACCACTCCATCATACTTTGGATGGTTTTTCCCATTTCTTACTGAAATAAAAATCCATTGCTGTGGAAGCTGTTTATAATGGTAACTAATCTTGCACAGTATGAGTCATCCAGTAGCAGAGTATACCAGATAGCATCAAATAAAAATTTGTAATAATTTTTGTTAGAATTAGACTGAATTTTATCTTTATGCTAGCAGGAGAGAGAGCGTTTTCTAAATTATTCATTGTATAAATAAGTATGCTGGAAAGATATTTAAAATAGTCAAAAGAAATAATTGTTTTCAAAATCCCTCTAGTACTTGAGAAGTTACCATTTATAAACAATTAATTGACATACTACAAAAGTGCCTTGCAAGCATTCTAAAAGTCAGGGGTTTGTTCTGTTTGGGACTTATTTACATGTTCAAACTGGAACCTACACACCCCTCCACACACGCACATACATCTACCCACACATAGTCTGAAATAGTGAGGATTTACTTTATTCTTTTCCCTTCCAGAGAAGAAAATTGTATGATGATTATGACTTTCTTTGTCTATGAAAAGAAAGAGTAGGGATCCCTACTGACTGCATCAGGCCCCTGTTCCTGGGCGTTACACAACTGCCCCAAGATAAGCAGTGTGAAAGCATCTCCCACAGGCTGTGCCTTGTATCCCTGGAAGAGTAATTCTTAACTGTCTCTTACCTGGGTTTTGGCAAAGAGCAGAGATCATTGAGGCCAAATTTCCTTGGGGAATGGTCTGAATTACTTGTCCACTTGAGTGATGGTCCTGGTGCAATGTCTAATTGATGGAACTGCCTGGTGTTTATTGTTCTAATAGTCCTGAAGAAAGTCTGGATGATTCTCCATTAACCCACAATGAAACTCTAGGGGAGCATTTCCACAGCACTTCAGAGCTTGTTAACCTAAAAGTAATTGGGCATATAAATTTGGAGGGTCTTATTTGTTCTGCCAGCACTAAGTGGAAGAAAAGAATGGCCATATTTACTCTATTTAAATATTCCATTCAAAGGAAATATGCAGAAGTGGTGCTAACTGTCCCAGAGTCCTAAGAGAGAGATCTTGGAAAGACACCACGGCACACACATGAGCCATTATACCACTCACATTTGATCATAAATAGCCGCATATGACTGCTCTAACACTTGTACCTCTATTTGTAGTGGCAGATAAAACAACAAATGCATCCAGTCATGAAAATACTTTCCTGGCTCATTTTACTATGGCTTTCTGCACTCTGTGTTTAGCTGGTTAATATTGACAATTCAAAGCAAACTGGGTATAGGAGAGTGGGGAGGGAACGTGATAGAATTAGGCATGGGAATGATAAATCAATACAGGAGAACGTTTGAAGAATTTGGTGGAATAGATGGGTAATTGTTAGGAAGATAAGCATCAGGGAAGAGTCTTCAAGAGAGTAACCACAGAGCTGAAGGGAGAGAGCAAGGATGGAGAACAGTGGATGGGGGTTAGGGAAGGTAGGCATTGGAAATGGTTTGCCATGCTTCAATTCAGCTTCATTCTGCTGAATAGTCATGGTGTGATTACTGCTGCATTTTTCTCTGACCCACAGCTTTTGTTTGGCTCCCAGCCAGGAGTGCTTTAAATATTTGTGACCTTTGATAGTACAGCTTTTTCTTTGTACATCCTCCTTGCGTGCACACACACACCTTCAGATAATGCAGTAATAGACCGATAGCCACCCTACTGGGAGAGTCATATAGGTCAGAGTGGTTCAATTATTTGAGCCATTAATACTGATTGACAAGTGCCCAGATTGGTTTCATTCTCTAGAAGTATTTGTGAGTGAAACAGGGTAAGGCATAAGCATCTCGCATGATGAAACTCGCTTGTTGTAACAAACATTACTTGCCCTTTATTTTAAATCTTCTTGGCCTCCTTTTTCTCTGAACACTTTGACTATCTTTTATAGTTCCAGAAACCACTGTGTTGATCAATTTTATGTGGACTCCAAACCACACATGTGGGCATAGTCCAAAAGCCCTTTGCAGTACACCTGTCATGTACCCTTCACCTTCAGCCCTAGAGCTTTCCTGTTGACACTCAAGCATGCAGTTTTACAAGGTTGCTCTGCACCCATGCATGTGCAGCCAGGAGGTGTGGATTTACTGTCTCATGGCACAAAGCTTTGAACAATGGGAAACTGTGTAGTTTATAAATTTCTCTCTCATTCTCCTTCAATGAACTGTTCAGTGACTTAATTACTTGGAGGACATCTCTGGATGGTGGGAAATACTAAGGAAAAAATCTATATTTACTGGAAAAAATGAGATTTGATGTTGTATCATGGACTGGGTTGTTACAGCAGAACATTACAGGGGACTACTAGATAATTCACATCTTCCTGTTATAAAGTATAACATTTTAAGAATTGTCTGAAGTCCTATAAAATATATGCTTTTATTCTCAGATTTTAGATAGTTAACAATGTAGATGTGGATTCTGGTTTAGAGAACTTCAGAAAGGGTCTACAACAAACAAGAGAACATTGGTGTCCAGTCTAAAATAATCTAATCTCATCCCATGTGAAGCCTGAATATTTCTTGCATAGCAATGATGGGTCTCTCAGATATGGTACAGCCTGAGAATAAAGTGCCTCATTTTGTATGATAAAACTGTTGAGGTCCAGGATGGCATCATGTCCCTGGGGTGAGAAGAAGAGTTGTAATCAATTTTTATGAAATATTTCTCAGAATACTGAGAGCTTGGGCTTTTTGGTTTTTCAGAGCCAAGTTATGTTATGAATTGGTGGTCATGCATTATATTCTTTTCTGGACATTCCAAAAATTTTAGTTGACCTCATTAAAGGCATTATGTGCTTATTTAAGACATTCTTTGAAATATGTCATGATACGTTTGGAGACTATGAATTCCGGGACCCTAAAACTGTATACTGGAGAGAATAATCATGTTGAAGGTAATCTTTAAGGAAGAGTCATCTAAGTCTGACATATAGTCAGCCTTAATGTGTTATATGCATGTTTCATGTACTGGGGGCAAGAGTCTTTCGTATGGAGGCAAAGATTTCAGATTATTTCCTGTGTCAGTGGTTCTGTGGCTTTTCAGTATAGACATTTTCAGAAAGAAGATCAGCATAGAAGATGTGATTTTTGAACATTTAGATTTTCTAGATGAAGTCTTATTTATAAAGATGGTTTGCTGATGTAAGAAACTCAACTTCTTGGAAGTATAAGTGCAAAGATGAGGTTACCCATTAATCTTGCTTTCAGTTAATAGGCCTTATTTAGGAAATGGTTTCAGACTTCTGATGCTACACTAATAGAAATTCTTTTCTTCTCCAACATCCATCAGGAATTATTCTTTGAAAAATAGATTTTGGAAGCCAGTATCAAGGTCTTATTGGGAAAGGATGGTGTTGAAGACTATCTTGGAAATAATCGTCTTGGGAGATCAGGTATTCTTGATTGGGGTATATCAGGATAAGAGCTGCCCTAAAGTAATGCTTGAGGTTTCAGAAGCCACTGGGGACTTAAGGAATGAATGAACATTCTTCAGGGGGCTTTTTTTCAAGGGGGAAGAACGAAAGAGAAGTGGGACATTAAATACTAGAAATAAGCAGTAAATTCTAGGAAATACTGATTTTTCCTGAAGTTCTTGTGAGTTAGTTAACCAATACTAAGATTACTTTTGTGAATATTTTGTTTCATTTAAAGATCACAGAAAACTCAACACTGGCTAATGAATTTCACATTTATAAAGGTTAATATTCAAATAATTTCACCTAAAATAGCACCAGTGCTTTCCCTTCATTGCACCCACCTTGCTTCTAATTGTCTCTCTTCTGTAAATATTTTTCACTAGATCATAATTACATAAGTTCAGTGACCATGTCTGTCTTGCGTAAAGTTACATACCTGGAAATCTGTTATCAACAAATGTTTGTGAAATTAATGAATGAATGAACTAAAATAATTGAGTATCCCTTTGTTGATTGTATTAAAATTGGGCCATTAGAAAGAAAAAAAACTTATCCAGATACAGAAAATTATATTGCTCTTCAATTTATCCATTTTTGTTATTTACCAAATATGTGTTGAGAATCTTGTATATACCTAATGTCATGCAATGTACAAGGGATTTTCAGGGAAACAAAAACAACGTAAGACAAACATCTAAAAATGTTTCCTGACTGTATAGAGATCTCATTTCCTAAATTTTAGGATAATATAAAGGAAAACATCATCCACAATTTCTGTATCACAAAACAAAAGGAATCATAAAGAATTGACATATAACAAAGTTTAGAATATAAATTCAAATAACACCTTCCTAAATTTGAGCAGATTATTTACTTTTTATAAGGGAGAAAGCAAACTATCCTCCAAAATATATTATTATCTTCCCCCAAAATAATAGGGGACTCGGTTTTTAGTGAATTACATGGTTGTCCAAAATAAAAGCTATTTTTTTCTTGCAGTTTGTATGTGTTGCTCTGAAAAATAGGATTTTTTAAATTATACTAGTCACCATACAGTACATCATTAGTTTTTTATGTAGTGTTCCATGATTCATTATTTGTGTTTAACACCCAGTGCTCCATGCAATACGTGCCTTCCTTAAAATATAAGCAATGCGTACAACTCTCTATGTAACCTAAAAAGAAAGGGTCATGCCCTTTTCTTCATCTGTTTTCTCTTTCTTTTGTCCTGGAAATGGATGTTTTTTGAGCCATCTGGGTTGATAAAGACAAAGGACCTATTCTATGGGTAGTGGAAGAACAAGATAAAAATGATGTTTAGCCTTTAACAAATTCATAAAATAAACTAGCATACATTTTATGTGATAAAACGGGAGAAGTCAACTTAGAAAAAAATATATGTAGATGAACCACAATTGCCAAGATTTAAAGGAGAAATAGAGAATCCATAATCATAGAATCACTAGAAGATTAAAAAAAAAACACTTCCTCAAGTAGCTGATAAAACAACTGAAAAATATCAGTACATCAAGAGAAAATATGAAAAACACTATTAGCCAATGTCATTTCATTGAATTTCTAGAACACTTCGTCCAACAACTGTAGAAAGTACTTTACTTTTAAGTATACATGATACATTTTCCAAAATAGATCATAAACTAGATCATAAAATAAGTCTTACAAATTTAAAAATAAAACAGTGTTCTCTGACCAATATATGAATAAAACTAGAAATCAATAACAGCAAGATATCTAGGAAAGCTCCAAATATCTACAAATTAAACATCACAATTCTAGATAATTCATGGACTACAGATGAAATGACAGAAAAACTAGAAAACATTTTGAAATTAACAACAAGGTAAAAAATAAAAATTTATGGGATGCAGCTAAAGCAAGACTAAGAAATTTATAGCTTTGTTTAAGTGGGCCATGTGTTATTCTTGAATTTTATCTAATTTTAATACTTTTTTTAATCCTTAACTCATAATTTTATTATTTTATCATTTTTAATGTTTAATTCCAGTGTAATTAACATATATTGTTATATTAGTTGCAAGTCTACAATATAGTAATTCAACAATTCTATATATTACTCAGTGTTCATCACAATAGATGTACTCTTAATCCCCTTCACCTAAGAAATTTATAACTTTAAATGTGTATTTTAGGAAAGAAGACAGATCTAAAATTAATGACCTAAGGTTCCAACTTAAGAAGGAAGAAAATAAGTAACAAAGTAAAACCAAAGTAGATAGAATGCAAGAAATGATAAAAACAAGAGAAAAATAAATAAAATAGTAAAATTAACAAGATTTTTTTTTAAGGTTTTATTTATTTATTTGACAGAGAGAGAGACACAGCGAGAGAGGGAACACAAGCAGGGAGAATGGGAGAGGGAGAAGCAGGCTTCCTGCGGAGTAGGGAGCCCAATGCAGGGCTTGATCCCAGGACCCTGGGATCATGACCTGAGCCAAAGGCAGACACTTAATGACTGAGCCACCCAGGCACCCCTTAAAAAGATTTTTAATAGAGAAAATAAGAAATGTCTAATGCTAGTTCTTTGATAAGACCAATAAAATAAAATAACCTAGATTATCTAAAAATAAAGAACATAAATCATCATTGTCAAAAATGAAAAGTTATCACTATAGATCTTACAGATATTAAAATAGTAAGAGAACACTATGAACAATTTTATACCAATAAACATAACTTAGATGAAAAGGACTAGTTCTGGGAAAAATAGAAGTTGTCAAAATTTGCAGAAGAAAAAAAGGAAAATCTGAATAAATATATTTGTTTCTATTTAAAAATTTGAATTTATATCAAATCTCTTCCCCAAAAGAAAACTCCAGGCTTAAATGGCTTTGCTAAAGAATTCCATCAAACATTCAAGGAAAAGATAACTCCTATCCAATGAAACATTTTCAAAAATTAGAAGAAGAAACACTACTCAAAATCATGTTATTAGACCAACATTATTCTAAGTTACAAAATTCTAGAAAACAACTAAAAGAGAAAATTACACACTGATATTCCTCATGAGTATAGATGCAAATATTCTTTAAAAATAATAAAACAAATTCAACAATATGTAAAAAGGATCACATATCATGGTTAAGTATGATATATCCCAGTAATGCAAATTTAATTTTACATATCAACAACAATCAACATAAATCACTCATTAACAGAATGTAGGAGAAACAATAAGGTTATTTCAATAGATTTTGAATAGCATTGAAAACAATTCAACACACAATGATATTCAAAATGCTCAACAAACCAGAAATAGTAGGAAAATTATTCAAATTGATAAAGTCGCTCATAACGAATCATAATATCATAATTAACAATAATTAACTTGATTACCTGCAAACATTAAAAATGAGGCATGATTGCCCACTTTAAGCACTTCTATTCAAAATTGTACTGTAGGTCTTAGCCAGTGCAATAAGGCAGTAAGATGATATAAACAGAATAAGTTTTGACAAAGAAGTAAGTATTTATTGTGTCTAGATTATATAACTTCTTATGTAGAAAATTTTAAGGAACCTACAAAACAAGTACTAGAACTAATACATGAATTTAAAAAGGTTTCAAAAATACAAGAATTATATTGCAATACCAAATGCATTCTTATAGATTAGCAGTAATTAATTGAAAATGAAATTTAAAATAAGTATATTAACATATACTTATTAATATTAATGTATGTGAACACCTCAAAATAAAATACTTAGTACTCAGCATAATAAAATGTGTCCAAGATCACTACATTGAAAAATGAGAATAATCAAAAAATAAATGGAAAGATATACTGTGCATGTGGTTTGGAAGACTTAATATTGTTAAGATAGTAACTCTCCCAAAATTGATCTATAGATTCAAAATCATCCAATAAAAGTTTCCAAAGGATTTCTTTATACACACACACACACACACACACACACACATACACACACACACACATATTATACAGGACTTGTGACATTAAGCTTAACATTATGTGTGTGTGTGTGTGTGTGTGTGTGTGTGTATAATGACAGTGCTAGGATTCTGATGCTTTAAGGTCTTTGATTAAAGAATAAAAAAGCAAAACAAAATACAGAAGCCAAAAGCAAAACAAGAAAATTTTAAAAAGAACTTGAATTATATTTCTAGCTCAGCAAACTTTTTTTTATCATATTCTATTATATTTTAGTTTTTATTAGTTCTTTCTCCACATCAAAGTCTGTAATTCTCAAATGAAATCTCCATTCAGTTATCTTAAATTTTATATATTTTTAATATATTTCTTTGTTTATGCTTTCCTCCTGAATTATGGTGGTATTTCTCAATCTTCTAGATCACTGGTTTATTTATTTGCTTATTATTTAAAAGCTATTAATTTGAAAGCGTCTTCCTAATGCACATAACTGAGTAGCGTTTTTTCCTCCATAGGACAGATACCTAGGATAAAATTTCTGGAACCATAAATAAGTAAATCACTAATTTTCATAGATATTATCAAAATTTTAAAGTTAAGTCAATCAATAAGCCCTCTGAGAATTTTTAAGTACCAATTTCCTACATTCTTAATAACTTTAGACATTAACATTGTTTAAGGTTGGTCCAACTAGTGGCAGATAGTCCATGATTGTTTATATTTGCTCTCTCTGATGTCTGTCTATATTTGCGTGGTGTCCTACAGTATCCCAGCATGCCGTGCTTACTTTTATTTTTTTATCACTTTTCTTGTATATGAATATTTTCTTTGACAGGAATTTCAGGATTTAGTTGAGTCAGTGAACTTCCATCAAGCCAACTCAACTTGCTTTGTTGAATATTGTAAGCTGTTGAGTCTCAACAGTCTGTTAATAATTATGGGGGACATACGGGAAAGAAGTAATAGCTGTAGCTTGTTCAGAAATTGTTCCCAGACAGCGGGAGATCAACTGCCTGTTGGGTTTTTGTTTTGTTGTTGTTGTTTGTTTGTTTTGTTTTGTTGTTTTTTCTTGTTTGCTTGCTTTTGTTTTTTATTAATGCAGGACCTTTATCTGAGATTTCAGGACAAATTGTCAAAAGAGTAAAATTATGTCCCTCCTGTCCTAGTTCAGAAGGTAGATCAACTATAGTGTAAAGCAAAAGTGTTTCTTCACAGTTGTGAAAATTTCTTTGGACCTCACTATATGAATTCTTCCATTTTTAGTTTACAATTCTGTTCAATTTCCTTTTCGTATAGGTCTTGAGTATTTTTATGGAACATTTGGAGGTTGAATGTAAGATAAGGTGAAGGCTATTTATTATCTCAAAATACTGCCTTATCTGTTTTTCTCAGTATTTACCAGGACTTTCATAAGGACATGTAAGTGGAAAGTGAGTCTTTTCAAATATTTTGCCAAAGATATCACAACAAGAAGGAGGGAAAGTACAACTAGAGCCAAGATGGTTTTAAATTACCAGTTCTCTTCATTATATCATGGTGTTTTTCTTTATCGTGGTGATAGGATAGCTCTCAAAATGTACTTACATTTTCAAGCAATCTTTCAATAATGTATCCATATAATAAGAATTCTACCAATAGAAGGGAGAATGCAAGTCTTTCTGGGGTTTAGGTGGTCTCATGTCCTTTAAACTGCTTATTTGTTCAGGGGCGCCTGGGTGGCTCAGTTGGTTAGGCGTCTGCCTTTGGCTCAGGTCACGATCCTGGGGTCCTGGGATCGAGCCCCACATCGGACTCCTTGCTCAGCAGGGAGCCTGCTTCTCCCCCTCCCACTCCCCCTACTTGTGTTCCCTCTCTCGCTGTGTATTTCTCTGTCAGATAAATAAAATCTTTAAAAAAATTTTAAAAAAACTGCTTCTTTGTTCAACACCTGGGAAGTTCCTAATCCTGTAGGCAGAGCCTGAAAACAGAAAGCAGCCAAGCATAAACTAGTGCTCTGTACTGGTCCATTAGGCTAACAAATGAGGAGAAGGTAAAGTGCCATTCTTCTACTCTTCTATTTGTGCATAGTAACTCATTGCATAGACAGGTAAAGGTGTGAGGACAGCCTTGATTTTATAATCTGGACATGAGGAAGAGAAGACCATTTCTTGCTGTTAAAGCTATTACACATCACATGGGCAGCCTGGGAGATGGAGGTGGTGTCTCTCCACTGTGCCTCCTTTGCTCAATTTTTAGGAATAGAACACACTCATCAAATGCTTACTGAATATGTTACTTCTTCATTACCTATGATTACTTTCTAAAGAAAATACATTCCTGTGGAAGAAGCTAAGAGGATTTTATTCTCCTCTCTGTCACAGACTCAACTGACTTTATACAAGTGACAAAACCTCTGAATTTTTTTTTTTTAATCTGTCAAATAGGAAGAATACGCTCTACCTTGACAGACTGGAGTTGTATATGAAAAAAATATTTGGATATAAAATTCCTTTGATAGTGGTTATGACATGATACCTATTTGAATAACTGTATATCAGTATTAAAATTGCATGCTTTCTGTGGTCTGATCACATGTATTTTAAAATGTGTGCTCCAAATTGTCAAAATGATAAAATTAATGGAAGTCGGTTCATTGAGTACCAAGAATATTCATTAGTGTCTGATAAAGATGAGAGTAAATATCAAGTAAGTCAGTTATGAGTTAGTTAAATATTGGAGGGGATCACTGTGTAAATGATTCCTCTAATTATGAAAGATCGACACTGAAAGCCATTAGGCCCCCACATCCATGTGGGAAAGAAAAAAAATTCCTTCTTTTGGCTTTTAACTTATATAGAACTGAAATCAAAATGAATAAAGCACTTTCCTTGTATTCTAAGCGGAAAAACCAGACATCGATATGAACAAGGAGGTCAATTAGAAAAGCCAAAAATATATATATTTTAAAAGCTTAAAGTCTTTTTATTGTGAGTTATAAATATGTGGGTCACTAAAAACTACTGACAGGGCTTTTGATGTCAGGCAACTGTGCTATCAAAGCTAGAAGTGAGTCCTCAGGAAATTAAAAAAAAATAGAAAAGGATAAAAAAAAATTCTCCCATCTTAGAATAATATAAGTAATATTGAAGGTAGAAGATTAGTGAGGAAGGAACAAATTATGTTCAGGTGCTTTTATTTCACATCTTGACTATATTTGCCTAATTTAAAAACACCTAAAATGCTACTAACAAAAAATTAACTTTTTACTTCAGATGGAGCTATTTTTATACAAAACTATAAATAGCAGGCATGTAAAGTATTCTCTCAGACTATATTATTCACACTGGATATGTAAAATCTTTTGTAATACAGTCGCAGTCTTAAACTTTCTGGTTGGAAATTGTTATCCAATAGTAAATATGGAACTTATAAAAGAAATTTTAGAAATAAAACCCAATGGATGTCATAAAGGCCAGTATATCGGCATGTAGCGGACCATGGCTCCTTCCCTTTTATCTTTTAAATGCAGGTTCACCCAAAAAGCTTGTAAGTAGGAGCTCCTTACTAAGGCCATTTGCTCCCAGATCTCCCTTGTCCCCCTAATCACTGACCTTTCATCTATCTTGACTTGAGTTATAACGCATTCTTCGAGAGACGGATACAGACTGATTTGGAGCACCGATACTTTTGCAGAGTCCCCAGTTGGTTTCTAATCCTCCCAGGGGAATTAATTCTGTGAGGAAGTCTTATTGGTTGGCAAAACTAGAAAATCATCTCTGAATACAGAAATCACAAACTCTGGCCATCTGCTTCAGAGTAGCAGGTGTACCTGTCCCAGGTGACATTAGATTGTTTGATGTAAATGAAGTACGTGGCACACAAAAATTCATGTATCTCATCAATGATAACTTTTAAGAGAGCATCTCATCTCACCCCAGAAGAAGAGAAGAGTGGTAACCAAGTCAACAGCAGAAGCAACAAGCTTCCTCTCCTTCCCTCCTCCCTTCCTCCTCAGTCCTGAAGTCGAAACACAGTCACACTGCATTTTCAACAGGGTCAATATTGTTCCCACAGGGGAAAAATTTGGTTCTTCGGAGGAGAAGGATCTTAAATGTTACTCTAAAAACCCACATGACATAAACATCTGTGTATTAAAATTATATGGGCAGGGGATAATTAGGGGAAAATAGTTTAAATGAATAAAAGGTTGAGAGGCACTGTTGGAGTGTAATTGGGGGAAATGGCTAAACATTTATTTATCTTGTTCAAGTTTTAAAATTAAAAGGCAATTTAAAAATATAAATGGCTAATGCAGTATGAAGGTCATGTAGGTAGGCAATAAATGGGAAAAAATAAAAGCTGGAGGGGAAATAATTGCCATTTGTTAACAATGATGAAAAGCTGCATGTTGGTGGGAACTTGAATATTGCTAAAAATTGGATGCCTTCCAGTTTGGAGTATGCAGGAAGCTATGGAACTCTTTCTCAAAGTATGATGGCAGAATAGAGGCACACAAAATGTGGTCAGTAAATAAGCTGGTATTTGACTCATTTAGGGGCTGTATCAGGAGAGAAGAATCCAGAGCCATAGATATCCCTAATCTGTGTTGACTGGGGCAGATACTTGGAAAAGGCAAATAGGTGACTTTAGTCATGAGATCTAAGTCTGCACTCAATTCTTCATAGAGAGGAAAACTCATAACATTCCACCAGAATGTCCCATGGTCTCTTTCAAGCTTGTCATTGATTTGGAGCCACTGAATGAAGACATGAATACTGAAATCTATTTGGCCTCAGTTTCCCACTCTGCAGGGTAATTGTGGAGTCTTCATAAGTGAAGCTTGCTGATATCCAGATTGAAAGATAAAGTTATTACATTAATGTTTGGACTGGATAGAAAACTAAAAGTTTAGAAGCTAATACAACACAGGGTAATAATCGCTTTGAAAATCCATTGTAACAAAGCTGCCCTTTCAATGAAGCATAGGCAATTTAAGAACTTCGTCTCCTACCACACTGGAAATTGATGTTCTGCTGTAATCCAAGAGCTATTTAGAATAACAAAAAGTTGAGAGAACCCAAGGCTTCTGATCCAACCTCATATTTTCCTTTTCCTTTGAAAAGGACTATGAATAAAAATATGAAAATGAGAGGACTCTTGATGTCAAACTGCCTACTCGACTTTCCTTTTGGATGTCTAAAAGGCACCTCAAGGAGCATACTCAAAACCGAGCTCCTCACTTTCTGCCTCCTCAACTTACGGTTTTTGCCATCTTCCACATGTCTGTCAATGACAATGCTATTCCAGCTGCTCAGGCCCAAATCCTTGCTTTTCATCTTGACTTTTCTTTCATAGTCTATAGTGAGTTTATCATAAAAGCCATAGACTTTACCTTCAACATCTCTCCTGAACTTACCATTTGTTAGTATCCTTATTGCCACTCCTTCAGTCCAGGCCACCATCAGCTCACACTGCATATTGCATTAATCTCCTATCTGGTCTCCTTGCTTCCAATTCTCCTTAAAATTTGCTTTTGACAGAACAGCCAGGCCATTTGTTAAATCATATCAGATCATGTCACATCTCTGCTAAAACTTATAGATAGCTTCGTCTCATAGTAAATGTCAAAATTCTTAATATGCCCATAAACCCTACCCCTAGACACAAACATATCTCATTTCCTCAGACTCCCCTTAGCTCTCTCTATTCCAGTTCCACCATCTTCTTTGTTGTTTCTCAAACTTTCCAGTGGTGGAGAGAATCCTGTTTCAGGGCCTTTGCATTTGCTGTTCTCTTTTCCTGGACTGATCTATCCTCACGGGTAGTTCCCCTCTTCCTTCATGCCCTGCTTAAAATTTTACACCACCTTTCACACAATCCCACTCATGGAATTTTATGCCCTCTTCCATATTTTAGTCACTTTCTAAGAGGTATATAGTGCATCTATTAATCTTATTTACTGCTATTTTTCCGCTATTGGGCTATAAGCTCCATGAAGGCAGGAAATTTTGTCTATTGTATTCACTAATATATCCCCATCCCCTAGAACTCTGCCTGTCACATAATAAATACTTTCTAAATAATTAAATAAGTAGGTACATTTCCAAGGGTTTTTTTAGTAGCCCTGATGTCAAAGTTTGCTCAGCTGATGTAGCAGAGAAGAGCCTGCAGCACTTAGAGACAATTTTGAAAATGGTTTTATAGTCTCTGATCTGCCTTATCTGTGCTCCAGATTCTAGTGTGCATTAATTTGGGGCTTCTGCCAGGCAAAGACAACTATCTTAATTACACTGGGCTCTGGGTCCCTGGTGGGCCTCCTCACCCTGCTGTCAGTGACAGTGAAATCACTTCAGTCACTCTCATCAATTTACACCCAGAACATCAGGAAGGGACCCCCCACACACACACACGGCCCTGGAAGAGGGCTGGATTAACTGCTGTGCCCAACTTTCCCAGGATAAAAAATTTAATTAACAGACGCCTTTATTTCCAAATGTTCTTTTTCTGCCCAGGGAGAAATGATGCCTTTGGGTTTTAAAACTGGCCAATGCAACCCAAATCTTCCATGACTCCCTTTTCTCCCTCATCCACTGAATGTATAACATGGAAATTGTCAAGTGAGCATTGGCTGTACAGAGCTCCCTATGTCTGTGCTGGGGGCACAGGAGGACTGATTTGAGTTTTAGAAGAAACAGGGATAAAGGGTGAGAGGAGCATGGATGCTATGCTGGGTTCTCATTTCTCACTCACTCAGATGCTTGAGTGAAACTGACAGACGGGCTGGGCTTCAAAGGGGGAAGGAAGCTGTGCTGAGCTAGCAGATTCAGAGACTGAATCACATCAGACTGAATGTTCATCCAGAATTATCTGAGATTATATAGCTAAGGAACAAGAACTTGAATTGTGATCAGAGAGCACAGCTGTGATCAGAGCCAGGAAAACAGTGTCAAGTTTCAAGTTTTTGGAGTGAAAATGTAAATGGAAGAACAAAGAGAGGTCAGATGGGTAACGTGACAAAGAACCGAAACTTTAGAGAAGGCAATTCCTAACTGAGAACATGAATGATGAGAGTATGCTCAGGACCTGCTTTTATGAATACCAGTATTAGGGCAGCTTATCTGCTCTTTTACTAATGAAAGAAATCAGCGATCCCTTCTGGAATTAGGTGGGAAGAATGCCACTATTCCTGAAAAACGCTTATACCAACAACTGAAATCCAGTAGCACAGTAATTGATTTCCAGTGTATACAGAGAGTGCAGGCCAATAAAAGCCCTTTGGAGGAGGCTGAATGACTGCATGTAAGAAAAGATATATTTGTTTCCTCCATTAGGCAGGTTACCAAAAATTCTCACTCTGCCTCCTAAAAACTGGGGGACTTGATTGTTCAAAATATTTTCCATAAGGAATCCAAGTAACATTCAGTCAAAAGCATCAAAGGTACTGATGGAATATAAGTCGATGACTAGAATGAAAAGTTGATGACTTTTCACCCCTTACCCAACAATTAATTGTGTGATCCATGCTTTCAGTTTGCTAGAGAGCACCTTTGCCAGGTACGTTGATGGTTTCTTCAAGCTTATTCTTGGCTAGTTGGATGGGCTTTATATTAAACTCTTCGGATTTGATAAAAATGGCACCCAGGGGCCAAAGCAGAGCATAATGGAATACTTATTCAAGGTGAACTGAGTAAATGTAGCTCATCGAATAAGGTAAATAGCATTTGAGTATAGAGTCAAAATCATAATAACAAGGATAATGGTCAACACAGCAGTCCTGGTTCAGACTGTGTGCATCAGATTTCTGGCTCAGCCGTTACTACTTGACCTTGGTCAAGTCACTATTATTATTGTAGCTATGAAAATAATCCAGGCATCAAGTATAAATTCAACATGGAAAATAGGTATATGAGGAACATGTTCAGAGGCCAATGGTACTGCGAGATGTTTAAGGTATGGTACAATACTAAATACTAAACTTAGCTAAACTCATGAGATTCAGGGTTGATGTTTCATTTATACATGGTACTAGTTCTATGCCGCCAGACCGGATATTGCAGCTTAATGAGTCCAGAAAGAACTGGATATAGAGGAGTTAAATGTGTGCAACTGATAACATGTATAAACATTTACAGAGTATTTGCATATGTGCCAGGACCTATGCTAAACTAATTCCATCAATTCTCTGAGATAGATACTATTATCTTCATTTTATGAATGATTGATGTTTAAAATGTTAAGTAGCATGCCCAAAGGCTACTGCTAGTTTTGAAAGAGCTGGGAAAAAACAGGTTGTCTGACTCAAAAGTCCATGTTCATACCACATCACAACCATGGTCCATGGTTGTTAGAATTTGGTCACAAATTTCTTATGTGTTTTAGAGCTGAGAAAAAGTGATTAAAATATGGACTGTGTGTCCCAACCAATCAGAAATGAGGGTGTTATTTGTCAGATCATTAATAAAAGTGAGCTCATTCCATCCTCTATGGTTCTCCTTAGAGAAGTTATATTTATAATATTCATTTTTAATAATCATTATTTCTTGCTGTTTTTTAAGTTTTTATTTACATTCCAGTTAGTTAACATACAGTGTAATATTAGTTTCAGGTGTACAATATAGTGATTCAACATGTCCATACAACACCTGGTGCTCATCACAACAAGTACACTCCTCAATTCCCATCACCTATTTAACCTTTTGTTTGTTCTGTCAAAAGGTGAGGGGGGATCCCTCACCTACCTCCAGTAACCCTCAGTTCTCTATAGTTAAGAAGCTGCTTTTTGGTTTTCTCCCCCTCTTTTTTTTCTTCCCTTTGCTCATTTGTTTTATTAAATTCCACATATAAGTAAAATCATATGGTATTTGCCTTTCTCGGACTTATTTCACTTAGCATAATAATCTCTAACTCCTATAATACTCTAGCTGCTATAAACAATGGGGTGCATGTATCCCTTTGAATTAGTATTTTTGAATACTTTTTAGGTAAATACCTAGAAGTGCAATTGCTGGTAGTTCTATTTTTAACTTTTTGAGGAACCTCCATACTGTTTTCCACAATGGCTGTACCAGTTTGCATTCCTACAACAGTGCAGGAGGGTTCCCCTTTCTCCGTATCCTTGCCAATACCTGTTGTTTCTTGTGTTGTTGATCTTAGCCATTCTGACAGATGTGAGGTGATATATCATTATAGTTTTGGTTTGTATTTCCATGATGATCAGTGATACTGAGCATCTTTTCAAGTGTCTGTTGGCCATCTGAATGTCTTCTTTGGAAAACTGTCTATTCAAATCTTCTGCCCATTTTTTAATTGGGTTATACCTCTTTTGGGTGTTGAGTTTTCTAAGTTCTTTATATATCTTGGATACTAATCCTTCATATATGTCATTTGCAAATATTTTCTCCCATCCCGTAGGTTGCTGTATAGTTTTGTTAATCATTTCCTTTGTTGTGCAGAGGCTTTTTATTTTGATGAAGTCCCAATAGTTTATTTTTGCTTTTGTTTCCCTTGCCTCAGGAGACATATCTAGTAAGAAGTTGTTGATATCAAAGAGATTACTGCCTGTGTTCTCCTCTAGGATTTTTATGGTTTCAGGTCTCACATTTATGTCTTAAATCCATTTGAATTTGTTTTTGTGTTTGGTGTAAGAAAATGGTCTAGTTTCATTCTTTTGCATGTTGCTGTCCAGTTTTCCCAACACCATTTGTTGAAGACTTTTTCCCATTGCATATTCTCTCCTGCTTTGTCAAAAATTATTTGACCATGTAATTGTGGATTTATTTTTGGATTTTGGATTTCCTATTGATCTATGTGTCTGTTTTGTGCTAGTACCATACTGTTTTGATCACTACAGCTTTGTAATATAACTTGAAGTCTGGGATTGTGATGCCTCTAGCTTTGCTTTTCTTTTTTAAGGTTGCTTTGGCTATTCTGGATCTCTCGTAGTTCCATAGAAATTTTAGGATTGTTTGTTCTACCTCTGAGGAAAATGCTATTGGTATTTTGATAGGGATTGCATTAAATGTGTATGTTGCTTTGGGTAGTATAGACATTTCAACAATGTTTGTTCTTCCAATCCGTGAACATGGAATATCTTTCCATTTCTTTGTGCCGTCTTCAATTTCTTTCATCAGCGTTTTATAGTTATGAGTACGGGTCTTCCACCTCTTTGGTTAGGTTTATTCCTAGGTATCTTATTGTTTGGGGTGCAATTGTAAATGGGATTGATTCCTTCATCTCTCTTTCTGCTGTTTCCTTATTGATCTATAGAAATGCAACAGATTTCTTTATGTTGATTTTTTATCCTGCAAATTTACTAAATTCATTTTTCAATTCAAGCAGGTTTTTGGTAGAGCCTTTTGGGTTTTCTATATAGAGTATCATGCCATCTGCAAATAGTGAAAGTTTTACTTCTTCCTTGCCAATTTGGATGTCTTTTATTTCTTTTTGTTTTCTGATTGTTGAGGCTACGACTTCTACTACTATGTTAAATAACAGTGAGAGTGACATCCTTGTTTTGTTCCTGAACATAGAGGAAAAGCTTTCAATTTTTCCCCATTGAGGATGATATTACTTGTGGATATTTCATATATGGCCTTTGTTATGTTGAGATATGTTCCATCTAAACCTACTTTGTTGAGGCTTTTTATCATGAATGGATGTTGTACTTTGTCAAATGATTTTTCTACGTCTATTGAAATGATCATATGTTACTTATCCTTTCTTGTATAACGTGGTGTATCACACTGTTTGATTTGCAAATACTGAACTACCCTAGCAACCCAAGAATAAATCCCACTTGCTCATGGTGAATGGAGTCTTTATCTGGTTTTCGTATCATGGTAATGCTACCCTCATAAAATGAATTTGGAAGTTTTCCTTCCTTTTCTATTTTTTGGAATAGTTTGAGAAGAGTTGGTATTAACTCTTTAAATGTTGGTAGAATTCACCTGTGAAGCCATTTGGCCCTGAACTTTTGTTTGTTGGGAGTTTTATGATTACTGATTCAATTTCTTTGCTGGTTATCAGTCTTCAAATTTTCTATTTCTTCCTGTTTCAGTTTTGTTGTTTCTATGTTTCTAGGAATTTATCCATTTCTTCCAGCTTGTCCAATTTGTCGACATATAGTTTTTCATAGTATTCTCCTATAATTGTTTGTATTTCTGTGGCGTTGGTTGTTATTTCTCCTTTCTCATCTGTGATTTGATTTATTTGGGTCCTTTCTCTTTTAATAAATCTGGCTAGGGGGTTATTAATTTTATTATTTTTTTCAAAGAATCAGCCTCTGCTTTCATTGATCTGTTCTACTGGTTTTTGTTGTTGTTGTCATTGTTGTTTCCATATCATATATTTCTGCTCTAGTGTTTATTATTTCCTTTCTTTTGCTGGCTTTAGACTCTGTTGTTCTTTTCCTAGCCCCTTTAGGTGTAAGGTTAGGTTGTTTATTTGAGATTTTTCTTGCTTCTTGAGGTAAACCCATATTGCTATATACTTCCCTCTTAGTACCACTTTTGCACTACTGCTTTCATCTCATTTGTTTCCATGTATTTTTTAATGAATAATCAATTAGTTCCTATATGTTTGTTATCAATTTTTTTTATATATTTGGATGCTCTAATTTTGTGTGCATATCTTGTCCCACAAACACAACTAGATAGCTTCCAAATCATCCTTAATAACCCAGATATTGACCTAAAGTCTGACAGAACAAACTACACAGCTAAAGGGAGAGAAGAGACCACATTGAAGAAGGTAGGAAGTATATGGTTTAGGGGAAAAATGGATCATGGGTGCTGCAGAGGAGAGGAAGCTGTGGTCACAGAGAAGGGCAAGGGAAAGAGGGGCACACAGGGGAACACACAGGAGAACATTTCCCCAAAGCCACTGGCTTGGAAAATGAGAGGGGCTGAATTGTGTGAGTTATTGCAACCAGTGGGTCTTAAAGCCTGCAGTTTTAAAGGTCACTGGGCTTGGCTGGGATAGAACCCAGAGGTCATTGTGCTTCTCCTGGAGAGAAGGCAGGCAAACAACCCAAGGGGAGGACAGCATGGAAACAGCAATCTGAAAAATGCTTGGGGCACACTGGGGGCATTATTTGCTCTTCTTAGAGCAGGTCCTGAGAAGCAGCATTCACAGAGATGACTCTAGGGAAACAAAAGAGTGGCAGGTGCCATTTCCCTTCCATGCCCCTCAACTTAACCACAGAGCCACCTGCTGTAAGCAGCACAGGGCTGACACTGGCTGACTAACTTCCATACACCAAGGCTCAACCCCCTGGGCTCTAATGGGACTGCCCTTCTCAGTCAAGCTTGCCTCAGTCCCAATGCGGTGGGCCCCTTCATTTCTTCCCTAGAAGATCAGAACAAGCCCCTGCCTACCCCACTTCTCTAAAACCTGGAGTTTGAAAGGTCAACAGGCTTGACTGGGATAGAGCCCAGAGGGCACTATACTGCTCCTGGAGAGAAGGCAGCCAAAAAACCTGGGAATAGACAATGGAAACAGCTGCCTGAAAAGTGCCTGGGGTACACAGGGAGGAAATTATTCACTATTCTAGGAGTGCTTCCCTAAGAAGCAGTGTTCATGGAGACCCCTCTCTGGGGACAGAGGAGGTGGCTGGCACCATTTCTCTCCCACACCCCTCAGCATAAACAGTGCCACCTGAGGGAAGCAGCTCAGCATGGACACTGGCTGCCTAACTTGCTTACACCAAGCCCCAATCCGCTGTGCTCTGGTGGTACTGCCCTTCTCAGTCAAGTTTGCCTCAGTCTCAGTGCAGTGGGCCCCTGCCCCAGAAGACCAGCACAAACTCCTGACCAGAGAGTTCTGCAGGGCCTCAGTTCTGATGCAAGTGGTGTCAGGTCTCATTTCACAAGCAGACCAGAGCACACCTAGTTAAAACTTGCCACATTCAGGCCACGGACCAAACACTGCCTGCAGCAGGCAAGAAGAGCCTCTGCAGATGACTGGTCTGAGGGACAGAGCAGCTAAAACACAACAGAGGATCATGCGCAGCACACACTGTAGGCGTTCCCTGAAGTGCTAGGCCCTGGGCATTACATGACCTCTTCTTCATAAGGCCATTACTTTCAGGAGCAGGAGACATAACTGACTCTTATAACACAGAGAAAGAGGCAGGGACTTAGACAGAAAATGACAAGAGGGGGGAATTTATCCCAATGAAAGAATAACATGAAGCCATGGCCATAGATCCATGTGAAACAGATATAAGTAACACCTGATGGAGAACTTCAAGCAACAATTATAAGGATACCCACTGGACTTGAGAAGAGAATAGAAAATGCCAGGGAGACCTTTACCACAGAGGTAAAAGATTTAAAAAAGAATCAGAGATGAAGAATGCAATAAATGAGATTGGAAACAGGCATAATGCTATGAACAGCAGACTGGAAGAAGCAGAGGAAAAACTTAGCGACCTAGAAGGCAAAATTTTGGAAAATAATGAAGCTGAACAAAGGAGAGAAAGAATTAGGCTACCCAAGCATAGACTTGGGGAACTCAGTGACTCCATCAAAGATAATGACATTAGTATTATAGGAGTCCCAGAAGAATAAGAGAGAAAAGAGGGCAGAAAATTTATTTCAAGAAATAAAAGTTGTAAACTTCCCTATTCTGAGGAAGGAAAGAGACATCCAGATACAGAAGACACACAGAACTCCCATCCAAATCAACAAAAGCAAGCCAACATCAAGACATATTATAATTAAGTTTGCAAAATATAGTGATAAAGAAAAAATCTTAAAAGCAACAATACAAAAGAAGGGCAAAACTTACCAGGGAAAACCCATAAGGCAAGCTAGATTTCTCAACAGAAGAAAGTGGTGTGATATATTAGAAGTGCTAAGTAGAAAAAACTGCAGCCGTGAATACTCTGTCCAACAAGGCTATCATTCAGAATAGGAGGAGAGATAAAGAGTTTCCCAGACAAATAAAAGCTAAAGGAGTTCATGGCCATTAAACCAGCCCTGCAAGAAATATTAAGGGGGACTCTTTGAGTGGAAAGGAGAGGCCAAAGTTGGCAAAGACAAGAAAGGATCAGAAAAAATCTCCAGAAACAATGATGAGAAAAGTAATAAAATGGCAAGAAATACAAATCTACCAATAATTACTTCAAATGTAAATGGACTAAACACCGCAATCAAAAGACATAGGGTGTCAGAATGGATGAAAAAGCAAGACCTATCTATATGTTGCCTACAAGAGACTCATTTTAGACCTTAAAAACACCTGCAGATTGAAAGTGAGGGTGGAGAAACATTTATCACATAAATGGATGTCAAAAGAAAGCCAGAGTAGCAATATATGTAGACTTTAAGAGAAAGACTGTAACAAAAGACAAAGAAGGGCATTATATAATCACTAAGGGGACAATCCAACAAGAAGATATAACAATTGTAAATCATCATTTCTCCTAACATTTTAATAAGGATTTAGTTATTAACACACTGAAACAAGATACAGCCAGGAATATAAGAGGCTAAAATTTAAAGTTTTGCATTAAAGACTCAGTCCCCAATCTAAAAGAGCAGAATCACAGAGAAGACATCCTAGAAAAAGCAACAAAACCAAAATTTCCAGAAACAATAATTCCTTTGAAAGGTGTTAAATCAAAGTCTTCACTGATTAAACATCTAATTTGGGATAACCCTAAAGTCTCATTCATGCCCAACCTTGGATCTTTAAATTTGTGAGTCATATGGCATGCTCCAAATGCAGGAAGACAGGGCTTCTGCTCAGGGGTCATCATTTGATGGGAAGAGAAAAAGAGAAAATAAAATTGGCTGGCCATATCGAGCTCTTTAATGAAAGTTTATGCCAATTACATGCATACTGCAGTGACTAAGAACATGAGCTTTTATATCAAATACACTTCATGATTTTTCTGAAGAGTTTCCTGGAGGTTATGGAGGGTCCTAAATAATTGTATTATAACATGTATAATTTTATGTCCATTGGAATAAGACTGGAACATTTCTTCTTTACAGTATACACATTTACTAAATCACACACACACCAGATATCTTTATAATAACTCTCAATACCAACATTTTACTAATGTTATGCTGTTGACTCTTTTTAGCTATACCTTCAAATAATTTACTGAGCATTTCAGTTTTCATCAAAACTTGTTGAAAGTAGTCAGTGAACTATATTTTCAGTTAATCTGATGTGCTTCTAAAAGGTGGTGTTCATCTTTGTCCACAGATTCACCTAAGTATTTAAACAAATGTTTTGTCTCTTTAAAAATGAGGCAGTCAAATCAACAGCTGTCCCCCTCAGCTGTTTGTCAGAGAGAACTCTGGCTGGGCTGGTGAAAGATAATGTACCTCTTCACTCCGCAGAGTTTCTCCAAAATTACCAGCTCTCTGCACATGCTCATAGGTCTCCATTTTGGGAACTTGCCCTTTCCTCCACACCATCTTTGTTAATCCTGAACTTTCAAACTCTAACTCATGGGTAAAATTCTTAATTGCCCATTACTTTTTTATACTTACTTTCTGGGATCAAGCAGTTTTCTAGATAACATTTGTTCTCTCTTACATTTATCTTAAGAAATTGATTTCACTCATTTTTTCAAACCTAAGCTTATGCAGTACTCTCCTTCATCCCAATATCCACTTATTTTGTTCTCAGAATTGATTTCTATAGGATGTATCTTTGATTTCTATCCCAACAATAGTCCCAACCTCATCACTTGGCTGCATGTTTTCACTAAGAACCAATTCACTCTAGAAGAGAGCACCTTATGCTTATATATATCATGTGTACATATGGTGTATACTTCTATGGGTATATGTACTCATACTAAAGCATGCTAAAGCATTATAATGCACTAATACTCCTAAAGAATTTTACCTTTTAATCAGTGATCATATATTCTGCAAATCAGAGAGACCACTTTCTGGTTCCAAGTGTAGGATAGGAAGCCTCCCTAAACAGCAGCAACCTATTCTACTTATGTTCATTTCACTCAGTCATCAAACATCTATGAAGCACTAATTATGAGTCTGGTCTTGTGAGGCACTACTACTTTGGCGATGTGCCAGGTACAGTGGGTAGCTCTCTCCGTGGCATTAGGGGTTTATGGCACACTTTTAAAAGAAGCCAAGAAACAATACAAGCATTACAAAATATTCAAATTTTTCCAAAATTTGAATCACCTACTTTTCTGATCAGATTCTCTTCTGTCTCTCTTTTTTCCTCTCCGAGAATAGGTT
This sequence comes from Eumetopias jubatus, assembly GCF_037043125.1. Lineage (NCBI taxonomy): Eukaryota > Metazoa > Chordata > Mammalia > Carnivora > Otariidae > Eumetopias > Eumetopias jubatus. The sequence continues at coordinate 31,897,847 of NW_028274808.1, forward strand.
TTGTACTGCAAACTAGTATCCTGTGCATTCTTCATTAGAAGAACTACAGTAGGGATGCCTAGTTAAGCATCCAACTCTTGGGCACCTGGGTGGCTCAGATGGTTAAGCATCTGCCTTCGGCTCAGGTCATGATCCCGGGGTCCTGGGATCGAGCCCCGCATCAGGCTCCCTGCTAGGTAGGGAGGCTGCTTCTCCCTCTGCCTCTGCCTCTCTCTCTCTCTGACTCTCATGAATAAATAAATAAAATATTAAAAAAAAAAAAAAGCATCCAACTCTTGGTTTCGGCTCAGGTCCTGATCTCAGGGTGATGAGATCAAGCCCATCATTGGGCTCCATGCTTAGTGCAGAGTCTGCTTGAGATTTTTTCTCCCTCTCCCCCTGCCCCTCTTGTTCATTTTTTCTCTTTCTCTCCCTTCCTCTCTCTCTCTCAAAATAAATCTTAAAAAAAAAGAACTGTTGTAGCTGATTGAAATATTGAAAACCCTTTAATGTCTTTAGCACTTTTAGTTTAATAGGCTAAATCAAAGATCATGATTTTTGTTTTTAGTTAAAATATAAGGTTGCAGTTAAAAATCATATATTCTAGCTGTGCTGGACTCAAATGTCACCTCCACCATTTGCTACTCTTATGACTCTCAATTTCCTCATTTATAAAATAGGGGAAATAGTCATACTTCCCAGTAGGTAGTTGTGAGGAATGAATGAGTTTCTATATGTTAAGTGTTTTGCACAATGACTCACAGAGGAAGTGCTATATGTTTGTTGTTACTATTTTTTTTTATTTTTTATTGTTAATCACCATACATTACATCATTAGTTTTTGATGTAGAGTTCCATGATTCATTGTTTGTGCGTAACACCCAGTGCTCCATGCAGAACGTGCCCTCTTTAATACCCATCACCAGGCTAACACATCCTCCCACCCCCTCCCCTCTAGAACCCTGTTTGTTTTTCAGAGTCCATCATCTATCATGGTTCATCTTGCTGTTACTCTCATTAAAGAGGGTGCTGAAGAGTACATTTCCAAACAAATCCCTCAGTCACCCCTACTATCGAACTGGAGGTGTGTTTTTCATGAAAAAAATATAAGACTGGAGATATGACAAAAAGACATTTTTAAATTCAGCAAAGCTTTTGAAATTACATGTGTAAGGAAAAAGAGAATGATAATTTTTCTGATGAAGAATTAAAACAACACTCAAATCAAGTCATTGAATATGAATGAGGAAGTAGCCACGGTTGTTTTTCTGCCTGACAAACAAGACTAGAAGGGGAAAAAAAGATAGCATAACTTAACACAGTGCTACATACTGAGAAGTAACTTAGAATCCATTACATGCCCTGCCCAACATCCCCCAGCAGAATAGGGACACTGAGTATTTCAGTTCTGCATCCTAGCAATGTCTAGAAATAAACAAAGTGGTCTGGGCTGAAGGGAAAGATAAAAATGGCAACTTTACCAAGGTAAAGTTTCGATAGTAAAATAACAAAGGGGACACAATTGAAAACAAGGTGGGAGGGTGCCTGGGTGGTTCAGTCGGTTGTGTCTGACTCTTGATTTCAGCTCAGCTCTTGATCTCAGGGTCTTGAGTTCAAGCCCTTTGTTGGGCTCCATGCTGAGCATAAAGTCTACTTGAAAAGAAAAAGAAAGAAAACAAACAATTTTTTAAAAAAGTGATTTATTCTTTTTAAGACTCTTCCAGTGTCTTGGCAGAATCAGAAGGTTTGGATGAGACTAACAACACAAGGATTTATTTCTCTTTATTATCTCTTTTGCCTGTTTTTCTGCATTATGTTTGCTCCTTTGTGTTAGTGCATTGATTCTGCTGAAATATTGCTACAAAAACATACCTTCCCTGTAAGAGGCAAGAGCTAGGACTGCTGGCTTTCCCTTTAAGTCCAGCTAATGCTGGCAACCACTTAATTTTTTGTGATTACATGAACCCTAAGATGGGAGTCTGCATTTAAAATCCATTCCCAGGGTGCCTGGGTGGCTCAGTTGGTTAAGCATCTGCCTTCAGCTCAGGTCATGATCTCAGGATCTTGGGATGGAGTCCCGCATCAAGCTCCCTGCTCAGTGGGGAATCTGCTCCTTCTCCCTCTGACCCTTCTCCCTGTTTGTGCTCTTTCTCTCTCTTTCTCTGTCTCAAATAAATAAATAAAACCTTTAAAAAATAAAATAAAAAATAAAATCTATTCCCTGTGAATTGAGCAAGTCTGTTGAATCACAGATCTATACTTCTGAAACAAATAATACAATATATGTTTTTTAAAAAAGGAAGAAGATAGGAGGAGAAGAATGAAGGGGGGGAAATCGGAGGGGGAGATGAACCATGAGAGATGATGGACTCTGAAAAACAAACTGAGGGTTCTAGAGGGGAGGGGGTGGGAGGATGGGTTAGCCTGGTGATGGGTATTAAAGAGGGCATGTTCTGCATGGAGCACTGGGTGTGATACACAAAAAATGAATCATGGAACACTCCATCAAAAACTAATGATGTATGGTGATTAACATAACAATAAAACATTTAAAAAAAGATCTATTCCCTACCTGTTTACTCTTACCATCATTTTCCCCTAATTAGTAAAGCATGAAAGTCTCTAGGTGAGATGACTAAGTGATTTAATTTTTTCCTGATGAAAATGTTGTCCCTGAGAAAGAGAGTATGGGAGGGCACGAGTGTGTATATGTGGGAGTTTGAGGTGTCATGGAGGGAGGATTGAGTACTGCAAAAGCCTTGGGCTATTAGGGAAACACGTTCCAGTCTCCCATATTAACTATACCGGTGGTGTGATGAGGCCAGCTCCTTGCAGCTCTTGCAAGCTGATTTGTGAACATCTTTTCCCGGTTCCACATACTACTACATAATGGTGGTGGTTTGAAATTGTGAGGGTATTTACACCATAGAAACTGGCGTATGCTACGAATCAGGTCTTTTTTTTTCTGCTTTTGCCCAGAATGCCAGATGTTAAACATTTACCAGCCTCCATCGACTATGGCTGGTCATAAATAACATGGCTATAAGCTAATATGAACACCGTAAACTGGCTTAGTTTATTCTGAGGGACTGCAACACAGGGAAGGTAAATATTTCGTGGGTCACAGGTAATGTAGAAATGGCAGTATATGCTATTGCTTTGAAGGGCAAATTTCCATTTTATATTCAAAAAACCCCTGTATTTGCCTCTATCACTGTCTTATGTGATTATAATCTATTACCTATGCTCATCTTGTTCATGACATAGTGAGTTCCTTAGAGGTAGAATGATATATGGTTTCTCTTCATTTATTTGGTGTTCAGTGTATATGGCAGAGTCCTGATGGTTTCTAGGCTTCCTACTTTCTGATTTCTTTACATCTAACAGAGTGGAAATACCATGTGTTCCAACAGTGTCTTGAGATTATTGTGAGAATCAAATGATAGAATGCCAATATCAGCCACTCTCTTAGGTAGGGGCCTCACCTATAATTTTTAAAAGTGTGCAACAAATAGAGAGCATGATATGAATAACTGTATTTATTAGATGTAATTTGGAGACAGTGTAATGAATCAGAGGGATCTTCATCAAAACAATAATTTGCCACTGCTTAACAATATAACCTTTAAGAAAATCATATAGCCATTTTGAGCCTGTTTCTACTTTGAGTTATAAACATATAAAGCCTAGCTCACAGGCATGAGAATTACAAAGAGATATTATACAGGAAGCTCCAAACCAACACTATTGCTGGCATGTAGTAGATGCTTGACAAATATTAACTCCCTTCCCTACTCTCCAATGTGATAGAAGCTGTATATAGACAAACTGTCTAATGCTGTGAATCTTGGTCACCTAAATCATAATGATCATCCTTGTTATCACAATTGCAATTTCTGTGGACAAGAAGTTTTTCAAAGTGATGACCTTTCCATATATCAATAGCTAATCTCTTAGAAAACCTCCAATTCCAACCCACTTTAGAGGTATTTCTGTTCTATAAAGAAGAAACAAAATTCTAGTCAATTAATTACCACTATCAACACACCAGCAGATGAATGTCTTTCAGAGAAAGCCTTTGGGAAGTTTTAGGCAGAGCATAACTTAATTTTTATAGGACTATTGTTTAAAGTCCCCATGCCATTCCCTCTTTCTCAACATTTAGCATAATGTGATGCTCGTAGTCAGAGGCTGTTTCCGTTAAGTTTGTGCATGCATAGAGGATGCCTCCTTAAACCAGCTGGGATATCAACCTCTGTGCCCTTGAGTGATGGATTGGTTTTCTCCTTGTGGGCCCAATTTATGAATTGAGTCAAGTGAAGCCCAGGGCTCTCATCTTTTCAAAACAAGTATATTAGATAAGACTGGAGCAGAGGAAGGGCAGCTTTGCCAGACATCTCTATCAGCACCACTTTCTGGCCTTTGCTTTACTTATGGATATATCCACCCTAAGTCATCTAACTACACCATTTTGAAATATGCATATGGAATTAGGACTGATGACTGATATCTCTTTGATGTATATTTCCTAGATCTCAGGACTTGGTGACAGCTCTCTTTAAACCTCAGAATTAGGAAAGAGAACATCCTACATGCCAAAATCTTTACAGAGACAGCAGGTGACATCATTAAGTTTCATGATAAATGTTGATAGAGTAACTAAGATCACATGATTACAAATGAATTTCTACCAATTTGAAAACAAGCATAACTTTCTCAGTTTGGAAAAAGCCAGGATTGTTATCCTGTTCTTGGCAGCGGTAACCAGAATTTATTAGAGAATGATCTTAATTCTTGCTTATAAACGCTTGGATTCATCCCTGCTTTTCTGGGCCCCCAAGGCCCTCACATATATAATAATCTGTGTACATATCTGTCCTATTCATCAGACTTTAACCTCTTCTAGGCTGGGAGCTGAAAGGGTTTCCTCTTTCTACTTTCTGAACCTAGCTTGGTGACCGGTACACAGCAAACATTCAACAGTTTTCATTAGTTCACGCCTCTTAAATCCAAATTTAAAAGGAAGGGCCAAGGGAAAAGGTGACACCCAACAACAATTGCGTACAAGTCTTATCCAATCAGGTGAATGGAGCTGTGCTTGCTTGTATCTAATTTCTTCAAGTTGATAGTCACCTCCCAGGGCACCTCTGGACTAATTAGATTAACTGTTACTGTCAGGGCTATTTAATTGCTTGTACTGGAGAAAGCAAATTGCAGACAGTAGATATCAATGTAAAATCAAACAGAAAACAGGTGTTTGCTAATTAAAACTGAGATTTTAATGAATGACCCGTGTGGTTTTGGAGAATAAATACCACTCCCAACATCTGCTTCATAATTAGACTCCTCTCTCCCTCTCTCTTTCCCTCGCTTTCCCTCTCTTTCTCCTTCTTCCACCCACTTTGCCAACATCCTAGTAAATAACTATGAAATGACAAATATTTTAAAAGCCCCCTAAATCTTTACTTTTTCCAAAGGGATAAAAGCAGATGTGTCTGTCCAAGTAACTGTAAACAAACCAATCATATAGAACTGAAAAAAAAAAAAATTGGCTGTGCATTTACTAAAGCATTTACCTAATAGTTTATTAGTTTATACATTAAAGACAATAATACATTGGTAAAAGAGGTGACAGGACTGGAAAAAGATCACATTAAAGCATTTTAATGCACAAATTGGTCTGGTACACTGGGGGAGGCTTATTAGGAGTCCTGGTTCATCTACCATTTGGGACTTTATTTTGAGTTAATTGGGCTTCTTGCTGAGATGACCTCATCTGATGGATGTTGCTTTTTGCTTTCAATCCATTTGAAAGTGAAAGAGGAGAAGCTAATTTTAAAATATAATAATAATTCTGTAGGATGTACCTGGTAAGCAGGTTTAGCAGAAATGCTTCATTTTTAGGAAAGCTAAAAAAAGGGAACCAACTTAGAATGATTTAACAGAAAGAATATGCACAAATGTCAGGGCATTTTGTTGAGATCATCATCGTAGAAACATTTTCCCACCATTAGTCTTTGTATTTTTGAATGTTCTAGTAAGTGAATTTCTAGTTATAGCTGCTTTATGCAATTAAACTCAACTGTAATGTCTCAGCCACAGGAACTCTGAGGGCCTGGTAAAATTATTGAGTGCTGTATCAACTAATAAACAATCAAATGTATTGAAATCTGGATGAGTCTCTTCACTCATTCTAAGGCACCAGATCAGAATGCTCCAGGCTAAGAGCATGATAGGCATATCCTACAGGCAGGGGCTTTTGAGCACTGAACTACTTTAATTCAAGAATAGAACCCACAGAAGCATGACCATGAGAAAAAATATACTCCAAGTCCTCATCAAATGTTTTGAATAATATATAAGAAACTTGATGTCCTATTTCAGTTGCTTTTAAATTAAAATATACATATTTTTAGAGAACTCAAGAGAGTTGATTCTCCCTAAATTAAAAAGTCACAAAACATACACACACACAATTTTTAAACGTTTGTGTCTGTTTTTGTGCATACATATATATATGTATGTATGTCATATGTTAGCAGTTTTAAATGATTGTTGATAAATCATTTATCAACATCTAAAAATAGACTCATAATGATGTTTCAGGGCAGGTTCTTACCCTCCACTAAGTGCCTCTTTATGTGATTTTTGGCATTTCCAAATCTGTTCCTCACACGGTGGCACATTCTGCCTCTCATGCCTTAACTGCGCTGATTTTATCTGCTGCTTGGGAGGCCCCTGGCAGGAGGTTCACACTAATCCTGCTGACAGTGTCCATCAGGAAAGGCCACTGTTGGGCCAGTGTGACCCCCTGGCCTCAGCTGCCAGTTTTCAGGGTGTCCAGCAATGCCTGGCTCAAAACGGAATCTGGGGGAATGTTGTATCTTCATTTCTGTGACACAATTTGTCACCTAGGCCCTGAAACAGTTTTGCTTATACCCAGAATCTCCTGAAATCTTTATGAAAGGAGCTTTGGTCCTCAGCTTCTGATTCTAGTGGCTAAAATCAGGTCTCTAAGATAGCTGGGGAATACTCTGCTCTACCGCCCTCACCCCCATGAGACTTCTTTCCCACTGTTCCTTTCCCTGACTAAACCCCCTCCAGTTAAACTCCTTTCATCTTATGCACTTGAATTTTAACTTTTAAAAATGAAATATCAATTACATACATAAGGTGTTTTATGTTGATATGTAAATTTCAAAATACAACAGCAAAAAATTCAGGGAATACTATCACCTAGTCTAAGAGAGTATCATCAATAACTCCGAAGCCCCTTATTTCATAGAAATTCATTTCTCTGTGTTTTGTTCTTTATCAACGTTTTGCTTTTATCTTAATAGCTTTATTACATATTTATGTACCCCTAAAAAAGTATCCTTTTTGCTTTTGCATGTTTGCAACCATTTATCAATGAATCACGTAAGTTTTCTCCTGTGACTTCATTATTTTACATGCCATTTTTTTTAAATCCATCACTCAATCTTGATGTGTTGAATTATATTAATTGGCTATCACAAGATAAATCAACCTTGTATAACTGGAAAAGCGGTTTGGTCCCTATGTATCACCCTTTTTACATTTTCCTAAACTTGATTTGTCAACATTTTGTTTAAGATGTATTCATCCAAATTCATGAGTGAGTTTGGCCTCCAGTTTTCATATATTGTATTGTCTTTGTCTTGTTTTAGAATCAGTAACTGTCGTATGGCTCCTTTTCTCTCCTACTTTAAGTGAGAACTTTTTTTTTTTCTTGTGGTGTCTCTGCCCCTTTTTCATTATTGTATTTTAGGGGCAATGGAAGTTAAGCATAACCTGTCTCTTTCAGATAATAGTTTGGGAGAATATGAGGATCCATATATTTCTTAATGTAGAGTAATGGATATTAACAGAATCCTAGGAGCACCTAGGTGGCTCAGTTGGTTAAGCTTCTGCCTTCGGCTCAGGTCATGATCCCAGGGTCCTGGGATCAAGCCCTTTGTCAGGCTGTCTGCTTAGCAGAGAGTCTGCTTCTCCCTCTCCCTCTGCCCCTCCCCACCATTTATGCTCTCTTTCTCTCTCTCTCTCTCTCTCTCTTTCTCTCTTTCTCAAAAAACATACAAACAAACACAGAATCCTGGATTTCCAGGTCTGAGCAGTAAATGGTTAGGACTTTGAATTATCTCCCTTGGGGAAAGGCATGAGTGTGCTTAATGTGTGTGGAGAAGGGTGAAATACACATCTAATGGCCAGAAGTGTTGACTGTGACAAAATCTGCCATCAAATCTATTTCCTATTCTTCCTGGTACTTAGCTAAGCTATATTTTTTTGACCTCTCTAGCAATTAAGTATGACCATACAAGGAAGTTCTAGTAATGGAGTTGACCGAAAGACAATGAACATGATTTTCAGACCTGTACGAAAAAGCCCTTCCATGAGTGATCCTTCATGCTCTTTTCCCTTTGACTCAATGCCAACAAAAACAGCCACATTTGCAGTCATAGTTACAAGATGGTAGAAAGTGTCATAGTCCCAAGTCATAGAGCAGGTAACCTACGGTTTAGGAATACTTGCTTAGCACATCATATGATAGAGAGATAAACTTGTTTCCTATTCATCTACAGACACAATGCAGTATGCCTGCAGGAACAACTAGCGTCACTTCAACTTACACACTCCTGTTTCTTTTTTCTCTACTTCTGCAACTTCAGAAGTCCAGGGGACAAGCTCGACTTTCCACCTTTAATTTACATTTCTCTTCATCAAATTTTTTAAATATACCTTCTGTTTTGCTATATTAAATCGTAGATAATTTATTCCCATCTTTCTCTCATGTCACTAAATATCTCTTTGTACATGTTTATTTTACTAATTTAAATTATTATTAGTTTCTAAAATTTTTGTTATATTTAAATTTTTTTCTTGGTCATTTTTTTAATTTCCTTCATATATTTCCTTAAACCTTTAAAAATTTTCCTTACATATCTCAGGGCTTCATATCTTACAGTCAAATTCTGAAAATTTTTGAGGGTTTGATGCTGCAATCTTTTTTTCTGCTCTCACTTAGCAATAGCTTGCTTACTTGTACATGTTATGATTATTAGTATTTTACAAGACTATTTCCCCTGTAACTTTTTCTGTTGCCTGAGTTTCCATATCTAAAGTGTATTCCTTGAAAGATGATTTGAATTTGCTTCTGTCTGGTGTCTAAGGAAACCAGCACACCTGGGTCATTTTGGACAAGCACTCAATTTAAAATTATTTTATTGTGGTGTTGCTGGGAGCAAATGGATAGTATGATGGTTTTCACTAAAAATAAATATGGGTGAGTTTTTGGTAGGATTCTTTAAAAAAAAGATTTATTTTATTTGAGAGAGAGAAAGAGAGGAGGGGGACGTACAGAGGGAGAGAGAAACCCAAGCAGACTCTGTGCTCAGTGTGGAGCTTGGAGCCCGAACTGGGGCTCAATCTCATGACCCTGAGTTCATGACCTGAGTGGAAACCAAGAGCCAGATGTTTAACTGACTGTACCACACAGGTGCCCCAAGGTTTTGATAGGAATTCTTATAAGACATACTTTTTCTCTCCCTGCCCATCACCTCCTTCTTCCCAAAACAATACTGGCAGCCAGTTCTTTTTTTTTTTTTTTTTTTTTTTGGTCTTTTTCTGCAGGAAGGGTTGTGGTTATTACTTATCACGATGTTAAAGAGTTTCTTATTTTTCTTGGTGGGATGGGAAGGGGGGAGGATTTTAGCTAGAAGTAGGGGTTTCTAATCTAATCCCCTCCCCACCATCTTGCTCATGACCTAGTTTTGTCTCTTACATTTTCTTTCTGCAGCCCATTAAGATTAAGATTCACTTCCCAGAGTGAACATTGGCTTCAAAGTGTATTCACCTATCTGCATTTTCACTTTTTCAAAATTTCTGTCCTTATATGTTTTTCTTTTACTTGGCTAACCATACATTCACATATTGTGAAATATGCAGTCCATATTTGTTTAGCCTTTTATATGTTTACTTCTATGAAGTAAACTTCTAGTTCCTTATAGTTTCAAAATGGAATCCCTTCTCCCAGTCTTAATGCATAATAATAGCTATAAACAGATATTTAAAAATAGATATTTAAATATTTATTTAGGGGAGGGAGGTGCTACCTTACTAGTAGTGGTTTTAGCCTCAAGCAAGCCAGCCAAACTGTGCTGTTATTTCACACATAAATTCATACTTATAACCCTTATCCTTAGAAACTGTGAAGTGGATTAGTAGAAAGATGATTCTAAGTGGTTGTTTCTGTGAATAAATAGCAGAGTGCCATGAAGGGTGAAAGCACTCAAACACTGTTGAATGATGATGATGATGACAATGATGATGGTGATGATGAGATCTTGTTGGCAATTGGAAATAGTATAAGGGCAAATGTCTTGTGGGTATGGAAATGTTTGAATTTGTTTATACAGAAGAATATATGGAAAAATCCACGGGGAGCAGTAACAGTACCATCTTACTCAAGAACTTTCAAACCTAATGGGAAAGATAAAATAATTGAAAAATGTACTTTAAAAGTTATTTATAACCCATTTTGTTACAAAATGTATTTTAGTGGGGACACATAATTTTTTTTCCATTACCTGCACAGAGTCCAGATATTAGCCTTGGAGCTAGAAAGTCAAACAAAAACATCTGAGTAGAGAAACAGATTTTTCTCTACTCAAAGGAAACATTTGCTGATTTGGGCTGTTTACCCCCTAAAACACGATCTGCTTACTTTGCAGAGGTGGGACCCTATCCCTAATGTGACTGAGTCCGTTTTTAGAAACTCTCTCCTAGTATTCCTGACCTTACTTAGTGAGTATAATGAAAGATTCAGCTCATTAAGCAGGCGTCAGAGATTCTGATTAGTTTTAAGGAAATAACCCTGTCAGATGATCCTTGCACATGGGAATCATGCTGGACTATTGCTTATCAAAGCCACATTCTTTCTTTTGCTCATGGAATATGCAGAAGACATACTCACATGTAATGAGCAGATCTAATCTTAAAAAAGTGTGCTAACAGTTTTGCATATTAACAATAAGATATATCTCCAGGCTGACAGCTTACAGGTAGTCTTTTATTTTCCAAAGCAAATTTGAAAATTAGCAAATTAAATCACAATGTTGCTTACACAGTACAGAAGTACCTTGTTTGGGACGTTGTTCTTTTTCCTTTAATGCATAAGAATATTTTAATAGCTACAAGAGGACAAAATCCTTCCTGTTCCCTGCTTCTGGCAACATGCCACCTCTTCCATCTAAAGTGATCAAAGACTGTAAACACCACGTGGTAGAGGGAGAGATCTTTTTTAACTGGTAGGGCTTCAGTGTAGGTTTATAAAGGGGTAAAACCCTGCAAGCATCATAGGTGAAATTTGGGGACTGCTGTAATCATTTTTATCTTTCAGGATCAAAATGGAGTCACTTCATAAAAATTCCCATCTCCCTTCCCTGGGCACACCAGTATGATGGGAGGATTTGGCTGGCTAGCCGATTGGTGACACTCTTATTGTGAACACTTTGTACTCATCATTGAGCCCAGGTCCTTGATATTGCTAACTCTAGCCATTTGAAGGTTAAAGTAACATGTTCATTATTGCCAAGGACATAGCTTCTATGAGCTGTACACGAGGCTATTGTATTGCCAGTGTTCTCTAATAAGGGGAGATAGATGGAAATCATGAGATGAATTCATATTACATGTGCAGTTTTCATATTATATTTATGGAACCCAAAATATATTAACTGAATATGCTTGCTGAACAGTAAATTAGCTCAATTTCATGGTGAGAATTTCATTTTCTTTTAAATATTAAAAAAATGTCCAAATTCAAGCTTATAAATGTTCTCAAAGCTACTCAGAAAGTCTCTCTGAGATATTAAAAAATTAATTTATAGTGAGAATAGGTACAGAAATTAGAATACAGTAAAGAACTTAGGTGTATCTACAACTCATAATTTGATCATCCTCCCTACTCGCTCTTAATAATTTGATACACCTATTCATGCTTTTCCTTAGATCTTATTGCAGATTATTTGTGCCAATAAACCGAAACACGTGAAACATATAATAACCTGTTGACGTGTTTCCAATACTCTCCTTACTAAAAGAGCTAATGGTAATGAATTGGTTTATGATTATGTCCTTCAGGAATTTAGAATAGTTGTGGGGAAACAAGATGTGGTTTTAAACTCCATGATCCCACTTACCATGGTTCACAGTTACTACCAGAAGAGCCAATTACTGTCTTAGATACATTCCACCCTCGTATTATACATCTCTTATATGCAACTTGTACATAGTGAATTGTTTTGACCAGTTCCTCTTGCCAATTTCTCTACTAGCTCCTTTCAATACATCTTTAGTCCTTGTATTGGCACATGACTTAACATTTTAAAACCTTTCCTACTTACCTCCTCTAGTCCCTTGCTTAGATACCACCCAATTTCCTCTGAGCCCTCAAAATGACAAGAAAAGTATTACCTTTCCATATTAGACCAGAAAAATAAGTTAGACTGGAAATCACATTTCTCAATATTCTCTGCCTTCTCCAGATCCTTGTTTGTTTGTTTGTTTGTTTGTTTTAATTTCAGCCGTATTTAGGTATAACTGATGTATAAAATTATAAGATCTTTAAAGGTGTATATAGTGGTGATTTGATGTATGTATACATTATGAAAAGCTCCCCTCATCTAGTTAATTAACACATCCATCACTTCACATATTTATCTTTTTTTTTTTTTGGTATGAGAACATTTAAATTCTCTCTTAGCAAATTTCAGTTATAAATAGTGTTATCCAACTATAGTCACCATGTTATAGTTAGCTATAAGACCTTATTGATCTTTTTAAAAAAGATTTATTTATTCATTTTAGAGAGAAAGAGAGCAGGAGGGAAGGGAAGAGGAAGAGGGAGAGAGAGAGAGAAAATTTCAAGGAGACTCCATGCTAAGCATGGAGAACAATGCAGGGTTCAATCTCACAACCCTGAGATCATGACCTGAACCAAAACCAAGAGTCGGACATTCAACCAGCTGAGCCACCCAGGTACCCCAAAACCTTGTTCATCTTATAACAAAGTTTGTAGCCTTTGCCAACCTCTATCTTCTTCATCCCCTCCAATTTCTAACAACCACTTTTCTAGTCTCTCTGTTTCTATGAATTTGTCCTTTTTTTTAAAAATTCCACATATAAGTGAGATCATATGGTATTTGTCCTTGTCTGACTTATTTCAGTTAGAATAATGCCTTCAAGAGCCATCCATGTTGTTACAAATGGCAGGATTTCCTTTCTCATGGTCGAATAATAGTCAAATCTATGTATATATACATCACATTTTCTTTATCCATTCATCTATTGATGGACACTAAAGTTGTATTCATATCTTGGCTATTGTGAATAATGTTGCAGTGACCATGGGAGTGCAGATATCGCTTTGATCCTTTGATCCTGTTTTCCTTTGCATATGTACCCAGATATAGGACCGGTGGATCATATGGTAGTTCTATTTTTAACTTTCTGAGGAACCTCCATGTTGTTTTCCATAATGACTGCACCAATTTACATTCCCGCCAACAGTGCATAAGTGTTCCTTTTTCCCCACATCCTTGCCAACACTCATTATCTTTTGTCTTTTTGATGATAGCCATGCTAACGTGTGAGGTGATATCTCACTGTAATATTGATTTGCAATTCCCTAATAGTTGGTGATGTGGCATGCCTTTTTTATGTACCTGTTGTCTTCTTTGGGGAAAAAAAAGTGTCTATTCAGGTACTCTGCCCATTTTTTTAAGTGGATTTTTTTCTTTGTGCTATTGAGTTGAGTTCTTTGTATTGTTTGAATATTAACCCTTTATTAGATATATTGTTTGCAAATATTTACTCCCATTCTGTAGGTTGCTTTTTCATTTTGTTGGTGGTTTCCTTTGCTTTACAGAAGTTTGTTTTCTGTTGTTGTTGTTTTTTAGTTTGATGTACTCCTGCTTATTAACTTTGCTTGTATTGCTTGTGCTTCTGTTGTCAAATCCAAAAAATCATTGCCAAGATCAATGTTAAGGAACTTACCCTCCATGTTTTCCTCTAGGAGTTTTATGGTTTTAATTCTTACTTACAAGTCTTTAATCCATTCTGAATTATTTTTTGTGTATGATGTAAGATATTGATCCAGATTCATTCTTTTGCATGTGGCTGTCCAGGTTGCCAACACTATTAATTGAAAAGTCTATACCTTTCCCATTAAATATTCTTACCTCATTTGTCACAAATTAATTGACTATATATATATATATATATATATATATATATATATATTCATGTGTTTGTTTCTAGGCTTTCTATCCTGTTCCTTTGATCTAAGTCTCTGTTTTTATGCCAGTACCCTGCTGTTTTGATTACTGTAGCTTTGTAATACAGTTTGAAATCAGGAAGTATAATCCCTATAGCTTCGTTCTTCCTCAATATTTCTTTGGCAATTCAAGCTTTTTTATGGTTCTATATAAATTTTAGGATTGTTGTTTCTGTGAAAAATTCCATTGGAATTTTGATAGGGATTGCACTGAATCTGTAGATTGCTTTGTGTAATATGGATCTTTTAACACTATTAATACTTCCAATCCATGAACATAGGGTATTTTTCCATTTATTTGCATCTTCTTCAGTTTCTTTCATCTGTGTCTTGAGGTTTTCAGTGGAGAAACATTCTACCTCCTTGGTTAAATTTATTTTTAGGTATTTTATTCCAGATCTTTGTTTTACCCACTTTATTGAACCAAAACACAGAGCCACAATTCAGATTGCGTATTACCTCAAACTGTTTTACTTCAAGAACTTTCTGTCTGGAATTTGCATCCACTGTATCCACTCCTTCACTTTCACTAGGTTTAATTTCACCTTCAACAGGACCCCTGTTCTGTCCTTCTTTCCCAATTAACTTAAGCTACCAATTAATTGAGGCTGTAGGTCCTTTCCTAATTTCTCACAACTTTGCTCTACCAAATCAGCTAAATCATACTGGTGCTCAATTAATCTTTCTCTGCTCTCACCTCACCTAGTCCCAGTCTAGAACAAAACTCAGTGGCCTATTTTCTCCTTTACTGCTACTTGATGCAGAAATTAAAATAGGTGTTTATTTGTATGACTTCAATTAAATACTATTTAAGTCACCCAGGACCAGTAATGCTTGTCCTCAGTCTCACTAAGTGCTTTATTCTTCTCCATTTAATGGACTCATTGTCCAAGATGGCCATTTAGTCCTCCTTCGTCTTTTCAAAACCATATCCTCTGCCTCTTAGCCTCCTTACTCCTAAGTTAACTTCAATTTGGTCTCCTTCAGTTTTCTTCTCCTTCAACATTCTTTCCTTCCTGCAACTTGACTCATTCTTTTCTAATATTTTCTTAAACTTGAGAAAGAAGGTGTAAACCCCTTCCTCAACTAAAAATTTGTTACTCATCAATTTTTCTTTTTCTATCTTGAGCCATAAATATACTCAAGGATGTTGGATTTAAATAAGTAACTTTCCTGATCCTCTGTCTCCATTAAGGTATCTTTTTATCTTATATTGCCTTTACTTCTAAACTTCTAGATAAACTACCTCAGGAAAGAACGGTACTCATATCATCAAGTTACATACTTATATATCTATACACTCTGCCTTCTCCTATTTCATGTCACTCTGCTACTTTAGCTCTGAATCTCATACTCATGTACCTGCATAAGGCAGTCAATAGAAAAATTATCTCTTTTTCTATATTAACATTTTTTTCTGTCAGTTAGATCATTCTCAAATCATTCTATTATGAAATAAAGCCCATATTAAGAAAATAGTATATTTGCTTCTCCCACTCCCTTCCCGGCTACCATTCAGTTTCTTTGCCCTTTACTTAGGAAAATTAGGAAGAATTGCCTAATTTTGTAACATCACTTCTTTTTTAATTAATTAATTAAATTTTAATTTCAGTGTAGTTAACACATTGTTATATTAGTTTGAGGTGTACAATATAGTGATTCAAGAATACATATATTACTCAGTGCTTATCAAGATAAATGTATTCTTAATACCATCACCTATTTCACCACCCCCCCCCAACCCACCTCCCCTCTGAGAACAATCAATTTGTTCTCTATAGTTAAGAGTCTGGTTTTTGGTTCATCTTTTTTTTCCCCTTTGTTTGTTTTTTTCTTAAATTCCAAAAATGAGCAAAATCATATGGTATTCGCCTTTCTCTGACTGGCTTATTTCACTTAGCATTATAGTCTCTAGATCCATCTATGTTGTTGCAAATGTTAAGATTTCATTCTTTTTTGTACCTGAATAATAGACTTTAAAACAAAGATTGTAATGAGAGACAAAGAAGGACACTATATAATAAAGAGGACAGTCCAACAAGATCTAACAATTGTAAATATTTATGCCCCTAACATGGGAGCAGCCAAATACATAAAACAGTTAATATCAAACATAAAGGAACTAATAGATAGTAATACAATAATAGTAGGAGACGTCAACATCCCACTTACATCAATGGACAGATCATCTAAACAGAAAAATCAATAATCAAACAGTGACTTTGAATGATACACTGGACCAGAAGTATTTGACAGATACATTCAGAACTTTCTATCCTAAAGCAGCAGAATACACATTCTTTTCAAGTGCACATGGAACATTCTCCACAATAGATCACATATTAGTCCACAAAACAAGCTTCAACAAATTAAAAGATTGGAGTCATACCATGCATCTTTTCTGACCACAACACTGTGAAACTAGAAGTCAATCACAAGAAAAAATGTGGAAAGAACACACATACATGGAGGTTAAATAACATGTTACTAAACAATGAATGGACCAACCAAGAAATCAAAGAAGAAATAAAAATTACATGAAGAGAAATGAAAATGAAAACAGAAGTTCAAAATCATCACTTGTTTACTACCCAGCCAACTCTAATTGGGCTTCTGTCCTTACCACTTTTATTAGTCTGCTCAGGCAGTCTTAACAAAATACCAAAGACTAGGTGGCTTAAACAACAGATATTTATTTTCTCACAGTTCTAGAGGCTAGAAGTCCATGACTAAATTACTGGGAAAATTTTGTTTTAGGTAAGAGCTCATTTCCTGGCTTGTAGACCACCTTCTTTCGTATTCTGATGTTGCCTTTCTCTTGTTCATGTAAGGAGAGAGGGAGGGAGGGGAAAGAAAGAGAGAGAAGGAGAGAGGACTCGGGTCTCTTCCTCTTCTTATAAGAACAGCAGTCCTATTGAATTAGAGTCCCATCCTTATTACCTCATTTAACTATAATTACCTCTATTAAGGCCCAACCTCCAAATACAGTCATGGGGAGGGGGGTGGGTGTTGGGACTTTAACATATGAATTTGGGCACTGGGGGACACAATTCTGCCCATAACATGATTTCATTGAAAGAGTTCTTCTAATCATCACCCACACTTGCCATTTTCATATTCTAGTGTTTGGTTCTCTGTTATTGCTTTATTTCACTTATTCTCATCATATAACATAATTGACTGCTCTGTCCTTTCTGAAGCAGTTTATTATCTTGTATTTCATTTTATTAAGATGTTTTATTTCGTAAGATGTCATCTGTGCTCCTATATTATAATAAATTAATCAAATCTACAAAGTAATTATTTGGCAATTTCTTTTTGCATATTTTCATCCTGAATCTACTTGATTTCTTGGCAATATATGACAGCACAGATCAGAGGTTTACAAAGTAGGGTCAGTGTACCCTAGGTGGTGGTCAAGATGATCCATGGGTACAGAAAAAAAAATAAAACTTTAATATACATTTATTTTTATCTTAAAAAAGAAATTAAGCATGACAAATTAATTATTTAGATTTAATCAGTACCCTCATCAGTTTCATGTCACGTAAGATTAGGTGTGTCCTGAGGGAAAAGTGGGTACTCCACAGGTAGTCAGTGGTACTCATCTTATTCAGGCTTTTGTAACATATTGAGAAGTTGTTTAATTAAAGTGTGCTTTAATTAACTGCTTAAATTGGATTTAAGCAGGCTATAAATTTCAGGTTTTAGAGTCTTGACAATGATGTACAGTGAGATAAGGAATATTTTGTAGCATACAGAGGTTGCTTGCTTATTTCATGGTGAAAAAAACTCAAAAGATTCTCTTTTACAAGAACCTAAATGTAAAAATATACTAAAGACTAGTGACATGACATTTAACAGATATTAACACATACACACACACACACCACACACACACACACACGCATGCGCGGACCCACACACAAATACATACATACACACAAGCCCCATCAAGGAAATGCTAACATTTTTCACAATAAGCAAATAACAAAAACAAAATGATTTATGTTTCAGAAAATAAAATTTGTTTAATGGAGAGATTATTTTTAAAATGGGTGGGAATTGTCTTCATAATTAAATGACTTCAGTCACAAAAAAAAATGGAACTATGTCAAAAAATAACTTGGAAACAGAGTTTCCTAACATATTTATTAATCTTCTCAATAAAAAGTTTCACAGTGTTTAGAATGGGACTGGAAATCAAGTGCCATGATTTACTAAGTACAACTAATAATTCAATTTAAAAATTTTCTTTACATATGAAAGTCATTAAGACCAAGAAACATTGAGCATAATCCCTAGCAAAATCTCAGCTGACTTTTTTTGTTTGACACCAAAATGCTGCCCCTTAAATTCATCTGGAAATTAAAAACAGCCAGAATAAGTAGAAAAAAAATCTTGAAAAAGAACAGAATTAGAAGACTCACACTTCATGATTTCAAATCTTAACACACAGATAATCAAGACAGCATAAGGATAGACATATAGATGAGTGAATAGAAATGAGTCCAGAAATTAGTCTCTGCATTTATATTCAGCTGATTTTTTATAAGACTGCCACGAGTATTGAATGCGGAAAAACTAATCTTTTGAACAAACAGTTCTGGGATGACTTGCTATCTACATGCAAAAAATGAAGTGGAACTCCTACTATTCACTATACACAAAAATTAACTCAGAAAGGATTATATACTGAAATATAAGAGCAAAAACTACAAAAAACTTAAAGTATACAGTAAGTCTTTGTGACTGGGCTAGAAAACTGTTACTGAGATACAACACCAAAAGCATAGGTGACAAAATAAAAATTAAATAAATTGGACTTCATCAAAATTAAAAACCACTGTGCTAAAATAATGCCATCAATAAAGTGCAAACACAAATTACAGAATGGATAAAATGTTTGCAAATCCAAAGAAAAACCACAGAATAGGAGAAAATGTTTGTAAATCATATATCCTATAAGGGACTTGTATCCAAAATAGACAAAGAACTCTTACAATTCAATAATAAAAGCAAATAACCCAACTTAAAATAGGCAGCGGATTGTCTCTTAAATTCCACATACAGAGGATCATAGGGGAAGAGAGGAAAAAATAAAATGAGATGAAACCAGGGAGGGAGACAAACTATAAAAGACTTAATCAGGGCGCCTGGGTGGCTCAGTTGCTAAGCATCTGCCTTCGGCTCAGGTCATGATCTCAGGGTCCTGGGATTGAGTCCCACATTGGGCTCCCTGCTTGGCGGGAAGCCTGCTTCTCCCTCTCCCACTACCCCTGCTTGTGTTCCCTCTCTCTCTGTGTCTCTCTCTGTCAAATAAGTAAAATCTTCAAAAAGAAAAAGACTCTTAATCATAGAAAACACACTGAGGGTTGCTGGAGGGGAGCAGGGTGAGGGGATGGAGAAACTGGGTGATGGACATTAAGGAGAGCACGTGATGTAATGAGCTCTGGGTATTATATAAAATTGATGACTCATAGACCTGTGCCTCTGAAACCAATAATACATTATATGTTAATTGAAATACAATAAAATAAAATTGAAAAAAATGAAATAGGCAATGGATTTGAATAGGCATTTCTTCAACGAAGATACACAAATAATGGTCAATAAATATATGAAAAGATGATCAACATTATTGGTGACTAGAGAAATGTCAACTGCAACCACATGCAATATCACCTCACACCCACTCAGAGGCTCTAATCAAAAGGACAGATAATAATAAATGTTCTTTTGGAGGCAAAGGAGGTGAAGAAACTTGAACCTCAAACATGGCTGGTGTTAATGTACAGTGGTGCTGCCACTTTGTAAAACAAACACTGGCAGTTCCTCAAAATGTTAAATATGGGGTTATCATATGACTCAGAATTTCTGTGCTAGATCTATCATCTCTCCAGACAGACACACATATATGCTATATAGATGTATACTTAAAAGAAAAGAAACATATGCCCACATAAAAATTTGTACATGAATGTTTATAACAGTATTATTCATAGTATCCAAAAAGTGGAAGCAAGACAAATGTCCATAAACTGATGAATAATAAGTACAATGTAGCACGCAATGGAATATTACTTAAAAAATTATAAAGCATGACTACTGATAACAGCAATTTGGGAGATTCTTGCAAAAATTCTCCTGCTGAATGTTAGTTGGTGCATAGATGTGAGCAACTACTAAAGGCCAGAAAGAACCACATGGAAAGAGTAGAGGGAACAGTCTTTGGGGCTCACACAGGGTCAGGAAGAGTTCCTATTCTAACCAACCAGATTAGAAAACTCTATAATGTGCAGGGCCTTGGGGAGGGTAATTCCAAGGGCTTTTGCATCAGTAAGGGGAAAATATTAGCCCTAGACAAAATATTTCTTGGATGCCATCTTACAAAGCTTAAAAGCAAGATGTCAAAGGATCAAAACACGATGTCCAGGAGGTAAAATGCACTGGATATAACTGATGGCACATTAGATGTTGCAGAGGAAAATATTAATGAGCTTGAATACATTAGAATAGAAATTATCAAAAATGAGA
This sequence comes from Eumetopias jubatus, assembly GCF_037043125.1. Taxonomy (NCBI): domain Eukaryota; kingdom Metazoa; phylum Chordata; class Mammalia; order Carnivora; family Otariidae; genus Eumetopias; species Eumetopias jubatus. The sequence continues at coordinate 31,918,716 of NW_028274808.1, forward strand.
TGAAAAGGAATAAAATAAGCAAAGAATCTGCAAGTTTTCACCATATTCATAAATTAACTGAAAAGGAATTATATATGGTCCCAAATGTAAAACCTGAAACTATAAATCTTCTAGAAACAAAACATGAGAACAAATATTTGTTACCTTGGGTTAAGCAAGGATTTCTTAGATAAGACACCAACAGCTAAAGCACAGTCCATAAAATAAAAATTTGGTACATTGGACTTCATCCAAATGAAGAAATTCTTTAAACATGAAAGACAATGTTTAGAGAAGGGAAAGACAAGCCACAGATTGGGAGAAAATCACTTCACAGCATATATTTGATATAGGAGTTGTATCTAGAATATATTATGTTTCAAAGCTTAAAACTCAGAATTCATTAGCCCAACAAAATAACAGGCAAAAAACTTAAGCACACTCTTTCTAAAATTCACAGATGGAAAATAGACATATAAAAAATGGTCAATATTATTAGTCACTAGGAAAATGTGAAGTAAAAGCTTAATGAAATATTACTACACATTCATTAAAATGACTGAAATGAAAAGGTTGACCATAACACATACTGGAAAGGATTTGGAGGAACTTGAATTGTCATACACTGACAGGGGATGATGAATGATGACAATTTTGGAAACTTTGACAGTATCTCATAAAGTTAAATGTGCATCTACCCAAGGACTCAACCATTACATTCCTAGATTTTTACCTATGAGTAAGTAAAGCATATGCTCAAAGACTCATATGTGAATGTTCATAGCAGTGGTATTTGTAATAGTCCCAAACCAAAAACAACCAAAATATACATCAACATTTGAATGGGCAAAGTACGTGTGTTATATTCATACAGCAAATATTACACTGTAATAAAAGGCAATAAACTCTTGATATATGCAATATCATGGTTGGATCTCAAGATAATTATGTGGAGTGAGAGAAGATAGCCAAATAGTATATTGTATAAGATTCAATTTATTTAAAATTCTAGAAACTCTAAGTAGTTAGGAAATTCTAAGTAGAAATCAGATATATATGGTTGCCTGGGAGAAGGGGTCACAGGGCGGGTCTAATGACAAGGATTTCAGAAGACAAAGGTACTTTAAGGGTTAATGGATATGTTCAATATCTTGATTGTGATTGTTTTGCAGATATATATACACATACACACATATATTAAAATATGTCAAACTGTGTACTTTAATTAGGTACAGTTTATTTCCATCAATTATACCTCATTAAAGCGGTTAAAAATTTTTACCATAGGATTTTGTAATGGTGACATTGACAGAAGACTCAGTGCCTGATTGGAGTGAGTTCAAGACAGAATGAAAGGAGTGAAAGTAAAGACAGTGCATATAGTTGTGAATAGTTAATTGATACCTGGTTCTCTCTCCTGGAAACAAAAGAAGACTGTGCTTCCTTGTCCCCTTGTCCTTAAGCATAGCCATGTGAAATGTTTTGGCCAGTGAAGTGTGTGACAAAGTAACAGGCATTGCTTACTAGTGAAGTCACTCAATGTTGATTCTGGAACTTCAGTCTATTCTTCTCCTTCTTCAAAAGTGGAAGCACAAGTCAGTATAATGTTGTAATAGATCACATCTTTGCTTGCTTGGTCAGCGTTTGGAGGGCAACTTCACTGTACTGTTGCCTACCCCACAGAAGATTTTATATGAATTAAAAATAAATTCTTGGTGTGCTAAGCCCCTGAAACCTGGAGGTTCTTGTCACCGCAGCATAACCTGGTCTATCTCTAGTGAGAGGATCGTGGTTTCAGGAAGTTTTGTTATAAAGGGTCGCAGAAAAAAGAGGATGTAGAATCAAGGATGGTCATTTTTTATAAGATGGGAGCTGTTATGACATTTTTGCACAAAGGTTCCTGAATAAGTAAGAAATTATAAAATTTAGTTAGGGCTATTACTATCCCATATAGCAGTTATTTGCAAAGAAACACAACCACACAACAACAACAACAAAAACAAAACAAAGCAAAACCAAAACAAAAAAACACCAACCCTTCCTCTAGGCAAATGACTTTCAGCTTCCACTTGCCCACTCAGCTAGCCACTGTTGTACAGTGAACAAATTACAGGATCATACATGGTGGCACTGTGTTCAGATCATAAGGATGAAATTTGGCCATTAGGAGAAAGAACAATTCATCTATTAAAGGAGAATGTAGAGAACAGTACATTGGTACAGTTACAGAGAAATGGGAGATTTATTTGTGGGAGATTTAATTATTTCATTCCATAAATATTTGCTGATTGATTTCTATGTGCCAAGAACTATTCTAAGAGTAAGGGAGCTGAAGTGAGGGGAAAAAAAAACAGAAGCAGCCCTGCCTTCATAGAGCCTACATTCTAGGGGGTTGAGGGGAGATTGGTGAAAATCAAAACAAAATAAACAACTTTGTATTGTTAGAATTTATAAGTACTATAGAAAGAAATAAGTTAAAGAGTGAGAGAAAAAAAGGTGTGGAGAAGAGATAAGGAATATGGACTTTTCCTTTCAGATGTCTATTCTCAGTGAAATAAGATCATCTGCAGAATGTGTTTAAAATTTGAATTACAGAATAAGATATGAAATAGTGATCTGGGAATGTGGAGTAGTAAATTGTTTTGGGAAATTTGGTGGAATTGCCAGGCAGCACTGAGGAACCACTTGAGATTTCAGGTAATAAAATTGAAATAAATCCAATCAATATGATACATATTTTTTTTTTCTCTAGCCATCTTCAGCTGAATGGGTACAGATGTGACCATGTGATAAATGGATTGGATTTGACCCATACTCTGGGTCATTTAATTCTCCCAATCTCCTGGACTATAAACCTCAGGAAACTTTAACCTCAGCTTTTTATTTACTTTTCATATCTAATCATTCACTAAGTGATTCAATTATTCATTAATTTGTTCAACTAATATGTATTGATCAGTTCTATTGTTCACGGCACTGTGGTGAATATGAAAATGAATCCTTGCCCTCAGGAAATATTAGCATCCTATAATATAACATAACATAATACCTTGACACAACACAACATAATATGAAATACTGTTGGAGAAGTCAGCTGTGCTCCATGCAGCTTAAGCACCGTAGGGGGGAATATTCCACTGTAGCCCAAAAGGGGCTTGTGCTTTTGCTGTATGGTAAAGGAAAACTTCTTAAAAAAAGATGCTTAAGATGTATCTTGAAGAACCTTCATGAATTAGCTCAGAGAAATTACAGGCAGATGAACTGCATGTAGAAAAGCATGTAGTAGTGGGAGAGCGTGGTGTGTTTAGGGAACTGATCTAAGGCAGCTTGAAAGGGTCAAAGTTTCTGGGTGAGAAGGAATGTCAAGCTATGAGGAAATGAGAGAGATGAGGAGAAACCAAATCATGAAGAAACACATCCTGTATTAAGAAGTTAGGATTTTATTAAAAAAAAAATAAAGGTGAGAAGAGGCTCTAAGACTTAAGTGAGGGACTGACATGATTATAATTTTGTTTTAGAAAAACCATAGAAGAAGGCAAGACATAAGGCAGGAAGACTCAGGGTTAACCTGGTAGTCACTTTAAGTTTTTCAAGGACATATTTTCTAGTCACAGACTAGTTCTTGAACTTCCTGCCTTGAACTATACATTCCACTTTGTCTTTTTTTTTAAGGATTTGATTTATTTATTTGACAGAGAGAGAGTAAGCAAGCACAAGTAGGCGCAGTGGCAGGGAGAGGGAGAAGCAGGCTCCCCACTGAACAGAGAGCCTGATGTGATGTGGGGCTCAATCCCAGGAGCCGGGTATCATGACCTGATCTGAAGGCAGACAACTAACTGAGCCACCCAGGCATCCTGTTCTACTCTATCTTTGCTCTGTGTAGTTTTACAGCCCACCAACTTAGGTGCATTTTTGTTGACTCCTTGAATGGAATGTGAACCTCTACCTTTTCGGTTATGTTCCTTGTCCCTTCTGAGTTTGATTCTCTTTTCCATCTTTATAATACATCCTTGAAATTACTCATATGATGCCACTTCTGGACAGACCTGAGACTTCCTCCCTTTGGGGCTTGTCCTGATTTCACGGATGAGATTAAATTAAGAACTAAAAGAACAACAATAGAGATTAAATGAAAAGTATTTCTGTTATGTTTAGGAGATATAATTATTATAAAATAGTGGCAATATACTGGATATGGAGGGTAATTGAGAAAAAGGGAATAAAGTCAGATTTCCAAAATTCAGTTTCAATTTCTAAATGTATAAATAATTAACGCCAGAATATAGACTGTAAGAGAGATGAGAACAAGTTTTCAAGGGAAGATGACAGTTTGTAGCTAAACATCTCTGTAAGAGGATGATTAATAAATAGGTCAGTATACAAATGGGCTCAGGAGGGAAGTCTGGCTGCAAGGGAAAACTATGTTTGCCATATACACAGACGCAATCTGAAGGCCACAAACTAGTACAAAGTCACCCAAGAAGATGGCCAAGATCAGAACCCTTGGCAATAATATAGTTAAGGACTAGATGGAGGAAATAGCTCATGGGGAAGGCAGAGGAAAAGAATTGAATATGAAGAAAGAAAACCAGGAAACAGTGTTATAGAAGCCAAAGTGGGAGGGACCAGTCAACAATGGCAAAACAACTCAAAGACTCCACCTCCTCAATGTCTCTTATACACAATTTTCTCTTTTCCATTCCTGTTGCTTCTGCTCCTATTGATAAGATTATTCAATTGCTACTATTTGTCTCTCAAGCTGTAAGTGGTTCTTCAATTCATCCTTCACAGTTGTAAAGAGCTATCATCTGAACACATCAGTTCATGTGTATTTTTTTTCCTGCCCAATTACCTAAAACTTCCAAATGTGGATGATTAAGACCAAGCTTTTTATTTAATGTTCAAAGCCTTCCATAGGATGCTCCCCACTCAGTCCTTCTGACTTTATTGTCCTCCAGAACCTCCATTAACCCTTTTGTTATGCTCACAGTTGATCGCTAACCTTCCTGGACTTGGCAGGTACTTCTGACCCTCCCTGACTTTGCGCATATCCTAGAATTATCTAGATACTGCTCCACATATATGCCAAACATCTTCTTTTCATCCAAGACTTAACTCAAGTGTTTACTCCTTGTGAAGCCTTTTCTGAGCCCATTGTTTATTAATGCTTTCTTTTCCTATAATGTAGACACTTCGTGTACCTATTTTCACAACTTATTTCATCCCATTTTCTACTTACACATTCCTTAAAGTTAGTTGCCCTGTTTTTTGCTTTTGTTTTTGTTTTTTATCCTGGCATTTTCTACCCTCCTAGCCCCAATCTTCTACATTTTGAATCCTTGCCATGTATTTATTAAATTTATTAAAATTTATTAAAATAGTTGATCCCTGAACTCTGAATTAGTTTGGGCCATATTAAAAAGAATTTTCTGTAGGTGTGTTTGTGTGTGTGTGTACTTGCAAAGGCATATAGATCAATGACAACTTGCTCATTTTTTCCCAAAAGTATTACAAGTGTTAAGTAATTCATCTTACTAGACTCTAAGGAGTTTCATATTCCAGTTGTTAAATGTAACATTCAATACTTGATATTAAGAGCACAGATGCTAACCAAAATTCTCCTTCTACTAAAGAGAAACTGAGGCCCAGTGAGATGTAATAATTCACTCCTGATGAAACATATTCCAGCTGTACACTCTGGAAATCTTCCAAATCACTCAATACCATCTCTAATTTGATTCAGTTATGAGGAGTTATGTATTTGTGCCTTTTAAGAATGTCAGGGCAGGGAGGTGCTTATGGATAATCTGATAATAATAACCATGTTTATGGAGTTTCCACCTGGCACTATGTTAGGCACTTTATTCACATTATGATTAATACTCAAAATGACCTTGTGAAGTGGATGTTCTTATCCTCATTGTAATGAAAAATTTATTCTTAACACGATGAAATAACTTACCTGCATCACTGCTAGCAAATGGCAGAGCTAAATTTCACATGCACTTCTGTCTGACTCCAAAGTCGGTGCTCTTACTGATTTTAGATTAATACGGTAGTTGCCTTTTGGTTATTGTCTATCATGAGAAGAAAATGGTATTAATTTTTAAACTGGTTCTAGAGAATTTCATCAGCAGTAGGTGAAAAAGCTGTTAGAAGGAAACTATGAAGACAATTTTGCTAAACTCTCCACACATTTTATTCAAGCGAGATCTTGGTCTGTTTTATCATCCAGTTGTCCACTCACTCAACAAAATTGTATTGAGTACCTACTATGAGTCAACCACTGTTCTCAGTATTCTGGGGACACAGTCATGAACAAGACGAGACAGATCCCTTCCCTCACAAATCCCACATTTCAGCAATGGTAAAACAAAAAGTAAACAACAATCGTAACAAATGAACTAATCATATAGTACATTAGAATATGATCAGTTCTATGGGAATATTTTAACAGTTAGAAAAGTCTCTAAGAATTGTGAGATGGGGGAGTGTATAGTTTGCAAATTGAAATAGTGGGCTCAGTGGAAGAGCAGAGGGGAGAGCCAGTGCAAATGTACAGCAGTGCATTGGAGGAACAGCAAGACCAATGTGCTGACACAGAATGAGTGAGGTGTAAAACGTAAAGAGGGGAGATCTGAGAGATTCTGAAAGAGAGTACAGGTCTCTGCTGGACAAGATATATATTCCTTGCTCCTAGTTCATCTTAGTCTGTCATCCTTTGCTTTTGTGTCTGCCCTTTTATCATTATGGGCTAGTAAAGCAATTGTGTCATTTAGTGGTTTTATGCCCATAAACAATTATTCTGTTTATTTCCATAAGTGGAAATCTCATCTTTATGGCTGTTGGTTACCATCGTGGGGTCTGAGTAAAATGGGGAATCTGCTCCCTGCCTCCCATAGAATCAAGACCAGAGCAGAAGAGTGGAGACCTGAGTTCAGATCAGAACCTAAGCCCCTTGTCCGGACCTTGTCTTTCCTTTGGGCTGATGTTAACCTTCAGAAGTAGAGGTTTTCTAGTTAAGCTCATGCATCTTTAAAACAAAAAACAAAACAAACTTATGAGTCTTTACTCCAGGAAGTGATGGAAAGATATGAGCCTAACAAATAGAATTTTCTAAAATTTCTCACAAATTACTATGGAGTCCATGCTACTTCTGACCTGAACACCAGTCAAATACTTGGTGACTGGGGTAATTTACTGTAAAATCCTGATATTTAAATTCTTAAATTCTAAATTTCAAAGCCCATAAACTTTTAATATTGGAGAAAAAAAAAAACTGCTGCTCTGTCCCTGAATTTTCACTCCACTTAAGCACTGCTTTCTCCAAGGGTAAGCATCTCCACTGCGCATGAGAACTTATTTATTTTATTTTTTGCCTGTAACAAAAAGCATGATGACTTCTCCCTCATGAATAACTGATCATCAGGGAAAGTCTCAGAAGACATTCCATTGATTAGCATCTCTGAGTAAAACACTGGTTTTAAATCCTGGCTAGGCTTTTCTCCCTGATTATCTTTGGGAGAAAGAAAACACAAAACACCCAGAGAAGAGATTTTAAGTTTTTTCTCTCTTTTGTACTTACAATAAAGACTTTCTTTCCAAACCAATCAGCAGCCCATTGGCTAGAACCCAGGGCTAGCTCATAAGGAAATTAAAGTCTGAAATGGACAGTGGGAAGCTGTCTGTTTATGCGATATCTCAAGGAAAGTAAAACAAATTTGATCATTATGAAGCTTTTGTCACCTCATAGCCACAAGGTGCTCCCAGACATCCTTGCCATATTATGGATGGTGAGCGCTCCTAACACTGACAGCCTGCCTTGTCTTAACTTGCGATTACCATCAGTCACCCTGGGTGCCTGCTTAGAGGTCTTAAACAACTCTATTATTTTTTTTTTCTGGAAATAGAACAGGAAAGCATTTAGTTTTAACTAACATTTATTAGATCCTCATTCTGTGCCCAGTTCCATGCTAGATGCTTTTGGGGCCAAATGTTGAAGCCTGGGAGCGGAGGGAAAAGCTGCCCCAGGGTATGGTCAGACTCAGAGCAGAATGAATCTTCCCCATAGAAAAAATGGACTGAGAGATCAAAGCCTTCAAAATATTGCACTTATTTATGCTGACAAAATATTCAAAGAGCCAGCGTGAACATTTGCTCTAATGGATGAGGAAAAAGAAAACTTAATAAAATCCATTTCATCTATCTGATTGAGCTAAAATGTTAGTTGAAGTTGATTGTTTTATTTGGCACCTAAGTATGTGAATTTTTTTCTTTGCAAATTAGTAGCAGTGGCAGGACCATGCAGAGCATCTGGCAAGTGAGGATTTTAGCAGTAACTTTATTTTACTGGACTAAGTGGTGACTGGATCAAAAAAAAAAAAAGAAAAAAGGAAAAACCTGGAGTAAGGGATTCTAAATAAATAGCATTCTGCCCACAAGCCCTGCCCTGTCCCTGGGCTTTAATAAAACCACCATTCTGCACCTAAATAAATAAATAAATAAATAAATAGCATCCCAGTTATCAGTAGAGTTATTAAGCTCTGGCTAACAATATTTAAATGAAGGAATTCTAAGGCAGCTATCTTAAATGAGTAGAAGAATGTTCCCAGAGGTTACCAGCAGTCTCTAACCCCAGACTTTTTTTTTTCTCTTGATCTCTTTATATACATATTTTCCACATCTTCCCAAAGAAATGGACTTGACTTCTTCATTGGGATTATTAAAAGCTATGGAAGGGGGCACTTAGGGTAAGTCTGCTTGAGGATTCCCTCCCTCCCCTCTCCTTCTGCCCCTCCCCCCACTCAGGCATGTGCTCTCTCGCTCGCTCTCTTTCTCCCTCTCTTTAAGATAAATAATCTTTTAAAAAATAAAAATAAAAAATAAAAGTTATAGTGGAATGTCGGGTTGTGGTCTCAGGGTCTGCTGAGCAAGTGGTCAACACAAATACTTGATGAGTTCATGAGAAATAGAAGCCATGGTTGATAGTACCAGGGTCAGTGCTTAACAAGAGTATGAGGCAGTTGAACTTCATCTCAAAGACAGCTATGGTATCATGGAAAGACTATTGGATCAGAATCCAGGAACCTTAGGTCAAGCACAACTGTTGCTACTTCCTGGCTGTATGATAACTACAAATCACTTATCTTCTCTGGTTCATGATGTAATGGGGTTAGCATTCTTAAAGTTCTCTTAGTGAACATGATTTCATGATGAATAAGAGAAAATTAAACTAAATAGCACTAAATAAGAACTATGAATATATTTCTACCTTGGTCCCCATTAAGATCTTTCCTCATTTCATATTTGTGGGGATCTGTTACCTGACCCTTGTTGGCTGCTCAGGTGTGTCTCCACACCTTATCCCATCTCAGGGCCTAGACATCAAACTTGGTATGCTGAATGAAGAGAGTGAAGTCTGAGACTTTGAGAACAGTAACAGATGGACAGGAGATATATTTAGGGATAGAGGGATCTGATTTTAAAATCCCCCTTTCATTCAGCTTACTCTAGGTATGTCCTGTATGCTGCCTTTTGCTTTGCTTCAGGAAGCCATGGTCCAAAATTTTCATGTGGTACAATGGAATGAGCACTGTAACTACTTCACTAAAAACTTTTCTGCAACTACCAAATGTTATTAGAATAACATCCAAACCCTTAGTATACATGACTTTACTTTCCCCACTGACCCACTCACTCTATGTTCCAGTTATTCCAGACAAGGAAATTAATTTTCTTGCACCCTTATTCCCTTATTCCCTCCCTCCATCCTCCCTCCATCTCTTTTTAAATTCCACACCTTCACTCTTTTATTGCCTCAGATAAGAAAAGATGGAGTAGGGATAAATAAATAAATAAATGCTAACTCACATTCAATTCCTCTTTTGCTTGTGCTCACTCAGAGAAGTTGTGTCTGATCCCTGCCCTACCACCAACCCTCCCCTTAGCTTCTCTATCACAACTCATCTGACTTCATTGCTTTTTTCTTTGCTCTATCATGCTCTATCACTTTCACCTAGTGCCTAGCACAGTGCCTGCTAAATGAACTCACTACTTCACCATATTTGTTTAATTGAATTGAATTGACAGGGAAATGGAAGACCATGGTGCTTCTATCAACTTGATATTATAACTTGAACTGACTTAACTTTTTAGCCTCAATATCATAATCTATAAATTTGATTATATGATCTATTTAATATGATGTTTTGGTTTCTAGAAATACTTTTCCCCAAATAAAATAGCATCCATTTCTTCAATAATGATCTGCAGAAATTACAGGCTGATATTCAAACTGGGTAGAGCATTAAAACAGAAAGGGGAGCTTATATGTTGATATCTCAAGAAATGATCATAGAATTTGACTCTTGATATTTAGGAAATGCCCACATTATCATAATAATGATTAAATTCTCATTTTCATGATGACTCTATTTACATTCCACGATCTTGCTATATAGCATGATCAATCCTCACACAACATGCAACATATGCTTGAATTAACCGTGGAGGGACCCTCTTTTTTTCAGTTTGAAAGTTGACTTGGCAAGTCCTCTTCAAGTGACTTCTGAGTCTAACTAGTGGGAATAAAAATGAGAGGAAGAAAAATAGACATATTTATTAAAGGAGAGAATAAATCTACCTAGGATAGAGGTGCTATTAATATTCTGAACCACATGGTCAAAAAAAGTTATGTTTCCTATACAGCAGAAGAAGCTGTAGGGTAATAAACAAGACTTTCTGTGGCTTCATTTTTCCAGCTGTTCATGGAAATACTTGACATTTAACAACATGCACTCAGCTGTTCAACAGAAAATGGAATTATCACATCTTTCCAGCAACTGTCCACAAGGCAGATCTCACCCCTCACTGCTGCCAGATGTCTTCTTGAGCCTAAAGTGGAATTCCCTGCAGAGGAAATTTCAAGTGCAATGAAAATAAATGTTGGGGGGTGCATTTAAAGCAATGGCAAGAAATAGCTCTTAAATGCAGCAATTTTCTAGACTATGTCTTATTCTTCTGATGAGAAAGAAAGAAAGAAAATGATCAGTGTTATTCTGACATCTCAGCCATCCTCTCCTCCCCTAGCCTCACAAAGGGAATAATCTTTAGCAAATAAAAGATGGTATTGTGTCATTGTCATTTTTGCCAAACTCATGAGTTCTCATTGATAGGAAGGTTAGAGATGTAGCACTCTGTTGGAAGAAGCGTGAAAATGAGATGTGGGGAGCTTATTTAACAATCGCTCCCCCCCCCCCCTCGGCTTTTTTCTTTGCTGAGATCCTAAAACTCTGTTACAATGCCATTGCTAAGCAACAGATCAGACATTTCCTTTCCAGATGCAGGTGAATAAGAAGGTGTAATGCCTTCTCAATCAAGACTCACAAGGATGCATTAGCCCTCTGCTCAGCAGGGTATGGGCTGTGGATGACCCTTTCCTTGGGCTCTGTGCTCTTCATTGAGATGTGAGGCGGGCATCAATCTGGATATCTGGATACAGGAGTCAAAGATTCTCTGAACCCAAAGGTGTCATTACAAATGTGAACTTGCCTAGGCTATTTCACATCCCTAGATCTTAGTTTTCCTGCATGTAAAAGAAGACAATTGGACTAGATTAGTATTTCTCAAATTTTATTTCCATCAGAATGATCTGAAGAAGATATTCCTGTAATCTCTGATTCAGTGCATTTAGAGACTGTCCAGGTATCTGTATTTTTAAACAATCTGCTAGTGATTTGATACAAAACAAAGACTGGATCAGTTGGGCTAAACAGTTTCTAAGAATCCTTTCTTTCTGACTTTCTATGAGTCAATAAATCTGGATTAAATGTGTTCCCAATGATTCATTGGACAAAAATCTAGTGGACAACTCCTTAGGAAAATCCTATTGTCACGAACCAGGAAAGCTTTCTATATTTCATATGCTCCATTTTACTTAACTTCCTAATTGCCAGAAGCAACGGCGTCCCTGAAGTTATTCGTAACTCCTCTCTTGTCTCCTATGTACCATTAATACTTACAATGACAATGACGACTAAGACTAGCCTAGTGCATATTTTGTGCTGGGGATTTTTCTAACTAATCTAACCTTTCAACAACTTTATACAATTGGTATCATTAGTAATCCTTTTTATAGATGAGGTACAGAGAAAATGAGGCACAGAGAGCTTAAGCTAAGGCCCCCACAGTTTATAGTAGACTAAGCCAGAATTTGAACCCAGACAATCTAGTCAGATGTTCATACTTAAAGCTGTGCTGTTCTGAATCTAGTTTATTGGTGCAGATTTGCTATTTACATGATTTATGGTGCCCTCTTGATTTATTCTTATCTGTTAATCCCTACTAGCAAATCCCTAATTTATGTAGATGCCAATTCACCATAAATAACTTCAAGGATTTACTGAGCACCTTAAAATGTTAGTAGAATCATTCTACAGTATGTGATAATAAAGGTCTCTGCTTTCAAGGAATTATGTAATCCTTTTTATAAACATGCAGGTTTTTTACTTCTGGTCTGTCTGAAACCATTTTCTGCAAGTGGCTTTGACCACAACTTTGCTCACTTCAAGAGCACAAATTTGCTACCAAATTCCCAATGCCTCAGGTTACACTTTAAGTGCCAATAATTAAAAACACTTTGTCCCCTAGTTCCATTATATCTAAAGGTACTCACTGCTTGGCGTCTTTTGGCTGAGCTTTCATTACAAAGCAGTCACAATAATACAGAGAAATGTTACCTGTATATAAATGTTCTAAATCAACCTTTTCCATCTTTGAAAATCCTATTTACAATTCATATTTGCTAGGAAATCCTAAATCAAATTAACCAAAATTGATTGCCAAAGCATTTATAACTCCCAAAAGGATATTTTGCAAGTGTGATTGTAGATGTGTTTGAATAGGTCTGTGGAACAGTTTCATACATAGATGATATTCAGAATTTATATAAGAAAGCTGCCTTTAATTCTGGTCTTAGTTAGTGGAACCTGATATCATAAAATCAATCGTGTGTCAAAGCATAATTCTCAAAATGTTAAAAAAACAATTCTTATGTAAGTAAATAGGGATCATTTGTCATATTTTCATTTAATTTACTGATGATGGAATCAGCCATTTGGAAAACCTGATTCAAAAAATATATAGAAGAAATGGGATTTTATATAATCAATGAAATTAAAAAGGAGCACTGATCTAAGATTCTTACCTTAGATTTTAAATAAGCCATTTCATATCTTACATTACAGTACAATAATAGACTTTAAATTATCTTTTCTCATTATAAAAAATAAAGTCACCTTGTTTTATCATTGTTCTAAAAGTTAACCTCTAGCTTTATGGAGTTATAAAATATCTGGGCCATAATCAATTATAAATATTATGTCAAACATAGAATCCCCAAGAGAGTCAGTTGGCTCTTAAGTAAAATGTTTGACAGTGCTCCAGCATGATATTAAACTTTTACACAGTCAATGCTTTGCTTCATTTTCAAATTTGGAATAATTTGAATACATATTTATTTCATAGAATCCATCATGCATTCAGAAATTTGGCTCATTTTGGTGGGTAATGATTATTTTTAGTGTTCAAGTTAGCATCATGGGGTAGATCTTTCCCCTAAGAAAATTTACCGTAGATCGAGAAAGACTGTATCTGTACAGGTGAGACTGAATCCATGAGACCACGAGGAAAGGTATTGTCCTAGTCCAGGCATGTGATGATTAATGCTTAAACAGGGAAGGCAGTGACTGATAAATAAATACTAAGTGAATAAAAATGTCTAAGTGTGGGCACCTGGGTGGCTCAGTGGGTTAAGCATCTGCCTTCAGCTCAGGTCATGATTCCAGGGTCCTGGGATCTGGGATAAGCCCTGCATCAGGCTCCCTGCTCAGCAGGGAGTCTGCTTCTCCTCTCCCCTTGCTCTTCCCCCCTGCTCATGCTCTCTCTCTCTTTCAAATAAATAAAAATCTTTAAAAAAAAAAGTCTAAGTGTAACTTTAAACACCTCACTACAAGGTCCGAACCAATGGCAAACATAAATGAATACAAGATTGATTAGACAGCCAGTTCTTTTAAAAGTATTCTGGGATTTGAGACTATTTTCTTCTCACCTGTTTTCATTATCTGTTAATACATCTACTCCTTTGTTAATGGCCTTGAATACAAGTGCACTAATATTTTCTTTGCCATTTATTTTTTGTGACTGCACCTGATACTCCCTCTGCCTAGAATATTCTTCCCTCAGATATCCACATGGCTTCTTCACTTGCTTTCTTCAGGTTTCTGATTATGTGGCGTCTCCTCACAATCACTTTCCCTCTGAACTAGAAACCTCACTCTTGGTACTTCTTGTCCTGTTTAACTTTTTTCAGAGCTACAGATATTGACATCAAGATGTGTTTATTTATATTTAAAATGAACTTCTTTTAGGGTATTTTAGCAAAATTAAGTGGAAAGTACAGAGAGTTCTCATAAACCGTTGCCCTGCACCTCATCACCTTCCCCCCCGCACCAACATCCCACACCAGAGTGGTAACAATTGTCAACACCAGTGAACTTACACTGATGTGTCATTATTACCCAAAGTCCAAAATTTGCATTGGGGTTCACTCTTGGTTTTGTTCATTCTATGGGTTTTGACAAATGTGTAATGACATATATCCATCATTATGGTATCATACAAAAAGTTTCACTGCTCTAAAAATCTGTGTTCAACCCATACATGCCTCCTCTCCCCCCTAATCCCTGGCAACCACTGATTTTTTTTTATCATTGTGGGAATTAAAGGACTTTCCAGAATCCTTTTTGACTTTCTCAAAGAATGGTAAAATCTTTAGAATATAGATACTATCTTGCATACAAACCTTTTAACCTCTGAGCATCTAATAAAGTAGTAATAGTCATAGTAGAATTATAAGACTTGCTGATTTATCAATGGATTGATTGACTTTGGGAAATAGAAAAAGAAAAGGAACTGGCACATAGTGGCAGAAACAGCATAGAAAGGGCAGTCGATTTCTTCGTAGTTATTTTCTTACTTCAAAGTGTTTTGTTTAGTGCACCCAACCCATTGTTGCTTTTGAATGGAACAAAAGTAAATCTGTATGATTGACAGGCTGTGTGTTCCAAGAATTCATGTCAGAATTTGCTCTAATGTCTGAAATAACTTAGAAGCCTGATTCGTACACACCTGCAGAGTTAAGCATGTCTGAGTTGCTTCACTAATGTTTCCAGGAAGCTAACTACCATGCCAGGTACATGAACCGTTGCCTGGCAACCTCAGACCTCAAGTTTCAACTGCACTCTGGAAGCACTTTTCTGATGTGGGTCCATGTGTATTTTGGGAACTCACCTCAGAATGCTGTGACCTGCTTATACACAGTCAAAGCAAAGTGGAAGATGGGGGCGATTTTCCAGAATATTCTTAAAGTTATCCTATGGCTCTAATTACCCCAAATCATTAAACATTTGATATAGAAAACCTTAGATTTTGATGATTTTATCATCAGCAAAATTATAATTATTTAATGGGTGTGGAGAACCCACTTCTTTTCCAGGCTGAACTAGTGGACTAATGTTTTGGTTGTGGTGCAGAGACAGTAGTAAATTATAGAAACTAGAAACTTGCTTCTTTCCATAGCTAGAGCTATTTGCCCCTCAACTGTTTGCTAAATATAATTGTAGCTAAGACCTTTACAACACCTACATGAGCAGAGAGTATGTTAAGCTTCTCATATAGAATAATTCATTTAATCATCGCAAGGATCATTAAAAAAAAGGTGCTATTATATTTTTGCACAAGTGAGGAAACTAAGACACAGAAAGATTAAGTAACTTCAAGAAATGTCACAAGGTCATGATTAGTGGTTAAAAACTGGGATTCGGGCCCATGCTATCTGACTTTAGATTTTGTTTCCTGAAAGCAGGAGCCAATTTTGACCTCAGCAAGGGTTTAAGAAATTCTAAACTAACGCATCAGTGGCTTCAGTGAATTTATTTGTTGCTTGGCAAGCTCTAACCTTAGGGCCTAACCTTGACGATTGGATTTCTGTATTATTCCTGAAGCCAAATCCCTATCTCCTAGGAGCATTCTATTTTCCAGATCTTGGCTCTTCCCAGTCTGAAGGTTATACTTCTGCCCAGAAACTTCACAAGTTAGAAAAAAAAATTCCTTTTTATAATTGGTTCACTCATTCACTGATATACTCATTTATCAACTATCACTTGCCAGCAATGTGCTTTTTACAGGGTCAGGGAAAGAATTCCAGGCAAAATGAACAATGCAAGAAATAGCAGGGAGATTAACAAATAATTTATTGAGTGCCTACTATGTGCCGGGCATTGTTCTAGGTGATGAGAATATAAGAGTGACCAAAGGAAAGTTTCTGCTCCCATGGAACTTATGTTCCAGTACGGGAGACAGATATAGACAAATACATGTTACATAATATAACAATCTGTGTTAAAGTCTGAAAAGTATTAGGAAGCCAACAAAAGAAGGTAAAGAGAAAGACAGTAATGAAAGAGTGATTTTTTTAATACAAAAAAGCTCAGGAAGCCCTCCCTGATAAGACAACACTTGAACCAATACCACCAGGAGAGAGTAGAGGCTCTGCAGATAGCTGGGGCCAGGCACTGTGGGGACTGGAAGAGCAGGTGCACACACTCTGTGGCAGAAGCATGAAACAAGGAGACTACTGTGTCTGAAGTGAATGAGTTAGTGGAAGAGTGGTAGAAAACAAAGAGAGGAAGGTGGCCAGGGCATGGATTCTGCAGGAATTTATGAGCCAAGTAAGAACCTGGGTGACAAGCTGTGGCAAGAATGTAGCACAAATTGTTGACTTACTGATGTTATTTATGAAAGTCTATAAATTATCTCATTTGCACATTATCAAAATCTCATTCATTCTCATCGAATCGTAGAATATTAAAGATGGAAACAATATCCACATTATCCATTACAGTCATAAATCTTCTACTTGAATCTCTCATAGGATGTCAAAAACAACAACAACAGTAACAACTTAAGTGCTTAGTGAGTGCTTGCATATGAATCACTGTACAAGAGACTTTATGTGCATTGTTTTCAGTGCACCCCAAATCTCACAGAAGTAAAGGAGCATCACTGCCAAGGTGCCATTCAGCTCTGTTTGAATAATGCCAAGGACGGGAACTCATCATGTTAGGACAGGGTGGATTATGAGAATGTGCTCTGTGGTGCTATGGGTCATTATGCCCTCTGTCATTCCCCTTTTATTCTTATTTTGTGAAGTGTGTGTATGTGTGTGCATGTGTGTATACATGCATGTGCATTCGTTTTCTTCCCTAAATAGATATGACTGGCATGGCCATTAGGGTAGTTTGAATAGGAAATGATGAAGTTAGGGAGTCTGGTAGCATCTTAGCATCATAGGGCCAGTTTAAAATTTTCCAAGGTCAGGTGTAAACTTCTTAGCCTTATAAGCTTAGACACATCAGGACATGCATTGTTTAATCAGAGGCAAATTCTCATTAGTCAGGGTCACAAACACTGAGATACAAAATCAGAAAATCCATTTATTAAGATGCACTGAGAATTTTGGGAGGACTAGACCTGGAGTTCTTCATCCAATGCATTATTTTCTGTCTTCAGACATGCAACACGAGAAGTCAGCATGTAAGGAGATTGTATCGAATCAGAACAAAATAGTTAGATCATTTAGATTTTTACTGATATCCTGCTAAGATTTTCAGATGAGCACTGCTGATAATCTGCCCAGGAATTTCTTCCTTTCCCATGGTTTTATGATTGAACTTATTTTTTCTTAACATAGCACAACAATAACTGGGATCCCATATGGCCTATTTCCTACATGATAACACTTTAAAGATACTACAGTCTAGCAAGGGTAATTAAAAACCAATTCTAGCCTTTACTTGTAGCTTTCAATGAACATTAATGAGGATCCAATTCTTAACCCACAGTAGGAATCCACAAAAAGCATTCCTTTTCTTCTCCTCTTCAATGCTCTTACAAACTGCAGGTGCCTCGAACCTCCCATTATCTAATTATTTTCTGCTCTCTCTGTGAAATACCTCAAGACGTCCTATCTGTGGGGAATATGCTTTCCTCAGTCCCCAGCATCCTGCAGCAGCCCCTCCCTGAGAGTGACTGTTTACATTTATGGTCCTCCTCCCCAGCTGTGCCAGCTTGTGTTCAAAGGGTTGGAGACACTGGCAGCTCTCCTCGTCTGTCTCCCTCAATCTGCAATAAGCAAAGTTTGCAGAGCGCCTTGGGAATGCATTTCTTCTCACACTCAGCCTGGTTTTCTCAGAAGAAATTCTGATACAGAATTCTCAGGGACAAGTTCTGATAAATAAAATTCTCCACCTTGTTATATCTATACAGACTATCTATCACATGTAATAAGATAACTGAGTAGTGGGTCAAGGTCACTTCAAGGTGACCAGGATTATCTCTGCTCTGACCCATTATCAGTAGCTCCTATAATCCAAATATTTAAGAAAAACACTATTTTCTGAAGAAAATATACACATTCTTGAGTGACATCTCACCGTAGCCCCTAGATCTTTGGACACCGTAATTATCCAAAGGATCAGTTCTTCACAACACTTATGTACTCAAACCTTCGGGCTCTAACTCAGTTGTAAATCCATTAAAGCAGCAAAGAAAGTCACTTTATTTTATTTTATTTTTTATAATAGCCATAGAATTTATTCTACAAAGCCATTAGTTATGGATAATTTGCAGTATATTAAAAAACAAATAATTATTTGGGGTTAGATTCTCTCAAACCCTGTAGCATGGACACTCACACTAATCCATATATGCTTCATTTATTTTTTTGCATTAAACATACTTTAACAGAATGTTAAGTTGCTAAATCATCATTTTTTAATTTTATTATGTTAATCACCATACATTACATCATTTGTTTTTGATGTAGTGTTCCATGACTCATTGTTTGTGTATAACACCCAGTGCTCCATTCACTATGTGCCCTCTTTAATACCCATCACCAGGCTAACCCATCCCCCCACCCTCCTCCCCTCTAGAACCCTCAGTTTGTTTTTCAGAGTCCATCGTCTCTCATGGTTCGTCTCCCCCTCCAATTTGTCCCCTTCATTTTTCCCAATGTACTATCTTCTTTTTTTTTTTTTAACATATAATGTGTTATTTGTTTCAGAGGTACAGGTCTGTGAAGAAAGTCACTTTAATTCCTAACTGCCTGAAATCTTCCTCAAAGGTACTATAGTGCCCAGGAAATCCATCTGTAACCTTCCCTTTCAGTTAGCTGCCAGATCCATTTGAGTCATGTGCCAACATCCTTCTGTCAAAAGGGGGAATTGTATCAGTTTGCTATCACAAAGCTGGATATTGAGAGACAACACACAATCTTATAGGTAATAATTCATTCCTTGGAACTATTTTCCTGAGAAATATTTACTGTACTGAGATTTTTTTTTTTTGGAAATTAAGTCAAATAGGGGTACTTTAGATCATTGAAAAAATAAATGTTTTTGATCCCAGTGTTGAAGAGTTCTGGGTTTCTGACCTATCTTGTCATGCACTGCATATTACTTTTATGATCCTATTGTTGAACTGCTTTGACTAATCCACCTTGTAACAGATTTTCTATTGTTTTTCTCTTGTTTTTTACTTCCAATCTTGGGGGTCACCCTCTTTTAATCACCTGTCATTGCTAAACAGTCCTTTACAGACAGCATTACTCCTCCAGCTTTGCGCTTTTATCTTCCGGTTCAACCATTCTTCAAATGTTACCTCAGTCTATACTGCCTTCCTCCCACCCTTTGGGTTTATGGATCTAGCTTAGCCCCCAGAAAACTTTCACTCTGTGCAAGTCTCTATGGCCAGTCACCCACTAAAATCTCCCCGGTGACGCCAAGTGGAAGTAGAAGGAAATTTTAGTTACAGGTAAATTTTGTGTAAGCAAGAACACTTTTACCACGTATTATATACTCAGTTGAACATTTAGTCCACTTTTAAGTTAAAAAAAGGAGTTATCATTTGGGGCCCAAAGAATGAAATAAAAATTATGTTTATTACATTTAGCTCCCAAAGTTCTTTTACCTGTTACTTCTTGAACTGGTTGTAATTCCAGTAGCATCTCAAAATTTGTAGGGTCATCAGACATCATCTTGTGAAATCCTTTGCTTATGCATAAAGCTCTCCTTCAAAATCCCCAGCAACTAGATGTCTATTTTTTTTTCTGAGCACTTCTCATGTAACTTCTGTCTCTAAAGAGCCAATTTTGCACTCAGGAAAATCATAATCATGTTAATAAAGATATTAATTCAAAAGAATGATTGCTAGGGAGGTGATGGTGTTGATCACATATAATCCACACTTAACTAATATGCATTATTCTCTTTGGACAATGAAGGCACCAGAGAGAGTGGGGAAAGATTTCACAAGTCCTGACATGAAATATGAAACTTAAGAGGCATCAGATAACATTCATCATTGAAAACCAATAGCTTTGGCAGGTAAACACATACACAAACCAAACTGCCTTTTACCTGGATGGCTTAAAACATTAGGTTCATAAGAGTAATCAATATTTTAGCCATTAACCCTAATTGTGATCCAGATTGGCCTATCAATTCCAAACTCTGAATTATTATCCTATGACCTTGGAATTCTTTGGCAAACTAGAAGTAACCAGAGATAATTATTATTTTTCCCAAATAAAATACCAAATACTGCAATTGCTACTATCGTAGAAGTTATAAAATCAGAAATGAATTCAGATGAGAGAGAGTATGACTCTCAGAAATAGAGTCTGACAGTATTGCAATAACTGAGAGGCTTCTACATACATGTGCACACATAGACACACACAGACAAGCTCTCAACAGTTAAAGGAAATATATATCAAAGACAGCTTTGGCATGACAGTTCAGTCTGAAGGATACATGTCAGGGAGTTGCTGAGCTGTACCACCCACCTTAACAGTCAGGGGCTGCTACCTGTGATTCCTCATCCCTCAGTGAGATGGGGTCATGGCAAAGACCTTCCTCTCTTCCTTGGAGGAGGGTGTGAATGGCTGGAAGGATCCTAAGGTATAGGTACAAAGGCCCATGTTCTAGCTGTTACGTAGTCTCCGGGCTGTCTTGTAGAGGAATTATGACCCACCACATCAGACGAATGATGTGAGCTCAACTCGAGATTTGCATAAACTGAACATTAGCAAGTCCTAATATTTAAAGTGGGATAACTAAGTAAAAACTCTCTCCAAGCTGTTTGACAGCCTTATGAATACGCAGATAGGAAACCAAAAACTGACTTCCAGTGGTCTGCAGTAAATACAGAGGCAGAAATGTGCAGCCAATGCAGAGGATTTAAGTCCACACAGTGTTTTCTTCGAAGTACAACACTTAGAGGCAAGTTTTATTATCATGCACTGAATCTATTGAGCATTCAAATCAGCTAATAGTATTTTTAAATCACAGTTATGTTGGCATTTCTTATTGAAAGCAATAGAAGAGCAACCAGAAGTAATAAATTTATTTGTGAAAAGCGGCACTGCTAGTCATTGTTGTACATTGTTGTAACTAGGACAAAATTATGCAATAAATTTACAGATGTATCGCCTTCATTGTCAGCAATGGCTAGCTTTTCCTGTTTATTTTAAGGCTGTTTGTACATGGAGTTGTTTACATTTTAATCATCACTGCATGGGCATATACTTTAACCAAACTATATCTACTACAGGACAAGGCTCAGGCCATTTGAATGAATGGCATGTCTTTAAACACTCTGGATTTATGGCAAGTACTTAGCTCAATGTTTTGACAAACAAATTCTAGGAAAGCATTAGTTTTAAATGCATGGCTGTGTCTGAATAATGCCTGAAATTGCTCTCTACCCCTAAAATGTGTGTGTGGTGGGAAGTGGAGAGAGGAGAGAGGTGTCTCAGTTATTTCTCATATTCTAGGTTAAGCATTTGCTTTAAAAAATGTGTGTGTGTGTCTGTGTGTATTTTACTAATTGGGAGTGGGTGGGCAGCAGATTTTAAGTATCCTTCTTAGTCCTGGATTTAATGAGTTTGACTAACATCTCCATAATTATCTTTCTGCTCAGAAGGAATTTGACTCCCTATTTCCTCCCTCAGTGCTGAGATAGCTGTACGATTATACTTCATATGTACTTTGGCTCAAGTAAACCATACAAAACTATCATTTCTCTGTCTTTAAAACATGAAGCAAATTTGAGAATTTAATATGAAACAAAAGGAGAAGTCTATTTCTAAGAGGATGAAATAGGACTTTCACGTATTTGTGGATGCAGGATAAAACAATTGCCGGTGCAGTTTATCACTGAGTTTTGACAAAAGAGAAAAAAAGAAAAAGAATAAAGTGAGCAGAGGCCTGACACCCTGTGTTTTGGGTGGGTTTGGGTGGGGATGGGATGTCTTGAATTCATATGGGCCTTTGTGGCTTGCATTGTCGAGGCAGGCTCTAAGGCTATATTTGGTGATTTAATTCTTGGACTAAAAGTGCTATAAGATACAGCCAGGGGACAGTGCTTAAAAGAAAGATTGGGCTCATTTCTTTGGTGCAAATAAAAATTCTTCTCCCCTCCCACTCCTCATATTTTCACAGCCATTTCCTTTGTCTCTCCACAGTGCAGTGATTTTGAGATCAACGCAGTTTAACAAACAAGTGATGGAATCGTGGGTTTGTGTCAGAGTCAACAGGGGACATGTTTTCCCCCTGCTCTGTGCTCCCACCTCTCATAATTTCCTTGCTAGGTAATATGTGATTGCACCTCCAAGGCTGCAGAAGTCCCAGATGGTACACAGCCCTTTTGCCTCTTGCGAGTGCCTAGAAACCCACCACATCTGAGCCAAGGATGGTTCACCTAGACACTCTTTCTCTTTGTCAGAGCAGGGAGCCAGACTCAGGGCTCCATCCCAGGACCCTGGGATCATAACCTGAACCGAAGGCAGATGCTTAAGTGACTGAGCCACCCAAGTGCCCCAAGTTTTTCTATCTTAAAGTGGATAGAACAATAATACTGGCATGAATGAGTTGATCTGAATGTTACATGAGCTAGTGTCTTCTTCCTCTTCTGTTCCTTGGAAATGAGGTATATGCAAAACCACCTCTAAGGGCTGAGGGAGACTTAAGAACAAAGAGAAAAGTCCAACAAGTCCAGCTTGACAAAAAATAGTTTATTAAGGGGACTTACAGACAGAAGGGTGTCTTGGGGAGCCACAAAACCAGTCCATCTCCTCAATCCCACCTCCCTTAAGAGCTGCTTTTATAGCCCTAGAGGCTGGGAGTACATGCAGGGGGCCACCCAAGAGGAGAATGTTTAAGAACAGGTGTGTGTCATAGTCATAGCTCCCAGGATGTTATGCCCAAAGGGCATACTTAAGGGTGTGGTTAAACAAAATGGAAAAAATGTGGAAGGCCATGCTCAAGAAGGTTTCAGGTCACAGAACGGTCCTTACAGTGGATTTGTCTAAAATGGTGTTAGTCTGGTTCATACACACTCAGTAAATAATCCCCAGACCAATAGCAACAGCATCAGCTGGGAACTTGTAGAAATGCCAAATGATGGATCCACCCCCACAGTCACTGCATAACAATCTGCATTGTAATAAGATTCCCAGGGGATTCATATATACATTGTATATGCACATGAAATTAATCCATACGAGGAACAGAGAGCAAAGCCTGGTGTGATTTAATGTACCTATCATCACCATCTTCATTGTTTTCATCCCAAGTCCTTCAGCTATCCTGTTTCCTATTAAACATTTTTAGTGGCTCTGTACTTCCAGTTTTCTTATATTTCTGATATTTTATGGTAAATGTTTATTTAAATATCTGTTTCTGCCATTAGGCTCTATGGTCTGGATGTCAGTATTCATTTTTAACTTCCAGATTTCTAGAACCTCACATAGTGCCTGGTAAATTATAAGTGCTCACTAAATGTCAGTCAAATGGGTAAGTTCCACACTGGACTTTTGTATTCTTGTGATAGAATCCTAATCCAAATTAACCCTTTTTTCCCCGTAGGCAATTTTAATACCCTCTTATCAATGATTTCTGCTTTTGGTCTTTCTACTTCAATCTATTCTGTTTAGTTCTTTTCATGAAATTATAGGAGATTAGTCATCCCCCAGTCCCACCCCTGTGACCATGACTCACCAGATGGATACTTGAGCATCATTGTCCCATCTGCATCAGCAATACTGGACTGTAGGGGAAGGATTTTAAAGAAAAATGGCATAGCTGTGCTACTAGAAGAGAATAAGCCAAATTTACCCCTTGACTTTCCCTCAGGACCTACATGGCTGAGAAGTGTATTCATGAGTTTCCATAGACCATGAATTAGAGTTTCAGAGAGTAGATGATAGGGTGCATGCATATTGGTCAGGGACTGGCCTTCTGAGACAGAGAAATGAGTGCATCTAAGGAAGGTATGCATAATAGAGCTAGCTCAAAGTCCAGTAGTGGTGCACTCAAAATTTTCATGGGGATTCCAAGAGGGCCAAGAGAGTTGCACAGACTGCATCTGCTCCAGGTGTTCCATAGGCCCTCCCAATTACTCAGGCAGAATCTGAAGAACTAGATTAGAAACAATGTGATAACCAAGTTTTGGTGGGCTAGCAAACTCACGATCACCAAGGGTGATCATGATAGTGGTTCTACCACCCGCCGGGATTTTAGCTTGTGCAGAAAATGAGGAGATAGAGGGATGGAAAGTATGTCAATCAGGGGCTCATGGCTGGTGTACGGATGCTCATTTTGTGTCCCTACAACTAACCCTGATGAAGGCTAATAAGATATAAATGGGAGAGGGAGACAAACCATGAGAGACTATGGACTGAAAAACAAACCGAGGGTTCTAGAGGGGAGGGGGGTGGGAGGATGGGTTAGCCTGGTGATGGGTATTAAAGAGGGCACGTTCTGCATGGAGCACTGGGTGTTATACACAAACAATGAATCATGGAACACTACATTAAAAACTAAAGATGTAATGTATGGTGATTAACATAACAATAAAAATTTTTTTAAAAATGCCAATTCAAAAAAAAAGATATAAATGGGATTGAATATTTTCCCTCAAATTTTGCATCATTAAGATGGATTAAACTACAAATCACTGGATTAAACTACAAATCACCAAAAATCTTGGAGCAAACACAAATCCTGCCCAGCTCTAATATTCTCTTCTGTGGTTTCCTCCCTTTACCCCACATCTTTTGCCCTAGAGGATGGAAGTGTGGAGGATTTAACATAACTAAAATTATAAATTAAATTTATTAATAAAATTATTTATAAAAATTCTTTTTAAAAATTAAAAATATCCTAGGCTTGTGCATTGTTCTGCTGAGGGTCTTCAACCAAATCTATAATAGCATCATGAAAGGAAAGGTGTGAAGATCAGTTACTTGTCCCAAATTAATCTAAATCTACCTTTTTACTTCTGGGTATAAATTAGATTTTTATAATACATGACATTTAGAGTCATTGTAGGGGAAAGACTGACAGAATCTTCTTTCTGGGATGTTGATGAGAAGATGAGTGACTTTTTCGTGAGTCTTGAGATACTATTTGATCTCTGCCTTCTTTCCCCCACAAATTTGATGAAGTGGTAATATACATTAATAGCCATCCATTATATTAATAGCTCCGTCATCAGAAGCAATTCTCTACTCATCACTATATGACCCTCAAAACCCTTGTTACTTTTATTTCCATTTCCTTACAGGAACTGGGGACCCAGGAAATTCTAGAGACTAAAAGCTCTCCTAGGTGTCAATGGATGAAGGGAACTAGAATCCAGGTCTTGGCCAGGAAGCAATAATGTTATGTACACAGTGATGAAAAATGAAACACATCTGTAGCAGAGGCATGCCCATGTATGCCAGGAGCATGCAGGAAGACAGGTTTCCTATCCCCATCATAGCATTCAGAGGCAGGAACTAGTTAGCACCAAGGGAATGTGGGGAAAGATACAAATGCCACTAGAGGTCTACATCGTGTATCACCCTTGAGATTCTACACTTTTCTTTCTTTGCTTAACAGCCAATCAAATATAGAGAACACAGAAGAGGTTTGCAAGGCCTTGAAGTTCTGTCACTGTACCATGTGGAAGGCAGCCTGTATTCTAGATTTCCCTCACTTAGACAAGAGCCTCCCAAGGATCCTCTGAAACACAAGCATCTCCACTGTACTTTGAGTGAGCCTGAATTTTTTTTTTAATTAAACCTCTGAGATTTTAGGGTTATTTACTACAGAATTTAGCAAACTCCTAGTTTGTACAGGTATTGAACCCAAAATAATTATGTCTCTGAATTACTCTCACAGGAAAGAATTCTAGTTTTCTCCCTTATTCAAATTGTTACTTCCCGATTTCTTGAAATTTATTCCTTGCGATATACAATGAGTTAATGAACTCTGAATAATAATACATTGAGATCCAAATAGTGCTTGTGTTTTGATTTTTTTCTTTTTCCATTCAAAAAATCCATTTGAGAAAAAAATTAACAGGAAAACACTTCTCTGGTTGTGAGGAGAAGTACATGATTTAGTTGTACTGAAATAGGGAAGTGAATCTGTGGTTCTTTTTAGCCTGTTAGAATAGAAATTTTGCAGGATGGGACAGCGCTGATACATGAGATGTAAAAACCCAAGGCAGGGATTAATTATGTCTCTGAGATATTTCTAGAAAGCTGTTAATCCATTGTTTTTCTCACTCGTTGTCAGAGCAACCACCAGAGATGAGTGGCCTGCCAATAATAATGAGAGGAGAGTGGAGCCAGGTCATGAACTCTTACAATTGACAAATGTAAAACCTCCACATGGAAAAAGAAAAAAAAAATGCTTTTTGATGCTGAGAATAGCAAGAGGCTTAAGTGGGGACAGCATCTCTTGTTGACAAGACAGCTGGCAATGTGTCATCAAATCAAGGCCTTGTCACTTCTTTTTTCTCAGCGGGGAATGCTCAACAATAACTCTGGTGTAAATTGTATTGTCCCAGGAGACATGGAAGTTGCTTTGTGGTCTTCTGATCATAAAAAATGAGCATTTACTATCTTCATTGAAAGTAAATATGTCTAATTGGACACTAAAAATTAAATATCTCTTTCTTCAATGATGACAGAAAAGCAAAGGATTTTAGTAGACCAAAGGACAAGAAACAACACCAGGAATAGAGGACAGATGGGGGGTGAGTGACAGGGAGGGAAGAAAAGCCCTCAGGAAAAAGAAAGAGTTAGAAATCTTCTGCAAGAATAGCAGAGCTGTAGTCGAAGTAAAGTAATAAAGAGGGTGATATTACAAAAACAGATAAAACAGATGGATACAGACTATGAAAATGGTTCATCAGGGAGGAAAATCAATTGAAATGTATCAACAGAAATATGAAGTCAGCTATATCGGTGAAAGGGCAAGGGTTTTCTCATTGTTGTTGGATAGAATGAGTGAGATTCAGGCAGCAAGGCCATAAAAAAAGAACAATAAAAAAATAATAAAATTTAAAAACTACATTCAAATATGCAGCTAATTCTTCTTAGAATATATCATTAATTAAAATAGATTTAAAGAACATAAAGAGAAGGGTGTGACTACTACTGCCTTAAATTCACATAGAAACCTGTGGTTTGAAAGAACTTTAATACCATCATTGAATACAATCTATTGACTCCATTCATGACAGACTGCAAAGGTATTAAATATATGTATAATATAATAGGTATAGATATATGTATAATATAATGTATTACATGTATCATATGTGTTCAATGTATATATTATGCATGATATAATATAGAACATTTAATACCTATACTATGCCTATATTTTATATAATATCCATAATATAGCTGCAATACATTATATAATATATACATTGTATATAGTTTTATATTGTAGAACATATAACACATACTATATATATAAATATATATATATACTACAGTTATATATACTATAGAGATATACTATATATTGTATTTATAAAATATACACAGTGTTCGTATTACGCATAGCATATCGATATTATATGTAAACATATATAATGTATATAATATATACAAAACAAATCAAGACTTGCCTCAGAGTTGATTACCTTGCCATGTTCACACGTAATCTATGGAATTTGGATTCAAACTCCAGATTTAATACTTTTCACCGTAACCCTCCAACAAGAGGGTTGTCAGAGTTTTCTTTGACTCAGTTATTTAAATTCCTTTGTTTATTAATTTTCTGTCAGAGGAGTGAGACTCATAGTACCTGACTTGAAGAGTACACATTTTCACTATTATAAATACCTAAGCCTGTTCAACCTCCGAGGTGATCTGGAGATAAAGTAGGCTCTGTCTGCTTTAGTCCAGTGTTTCTGAAGTTTGCCCAGTCACTAGATCACCTGTGAAGTTCATCACAGATTTTTAGTCCCAGTAGCATGAATCATAAGACACATGAAAGGGATTCATGTGGAGCTGGGTATTAAACAACACCACAGATGATTTTTAGGATCAAGGAAGTTTAAGAAATACTGATGAAACCCTTGCTTTACTGAGAACATGTCTGAATCTACAAGTGGTCAAGAACAATGTAAAACCATAAATTTTTAAATGATCTTAGAATTTCTAGCTTGGAATGAATGAATATTAAATGATTTATTGCTTTATGACAAGACCAAGAAATGAGGGCCCATGATAAACATATAATATCCAGATATGATTCTACAGTTGTCTTTAATAACAGTGGTTTATGATGTTGGCCTTCAAAACCTTTTTTTTTTTTTTTATCAGCATTTCTATCATCTTTACTTTCAATGGCATCTCACTTCCTGTGTTTTCTTTAGTGGAAGTAGAAACACCTTGAGGTCTTAGATTAAATTCACTCTATATGAACAAATCTCCACCTGTCTTTACTGCTTACATAAGAGAACTTATTTTAAGAATATTAACATTTATCTTTTAATAAAATGCACCAAGAGAAATTTCTCCTTTTGACTTAGAGTGTGAACTGAGGGGCTGGGAGCAGTGTCTTTGCTGACTATCATGGTTGTTGCTGTTTTGCCTATGGCCCCTGACTCTGAGGACACAGGCTGGTGCTGGAATCTCTTCTAATGTTTCTGAATACCCAGAAAATATTCACTCTACTATATCAACAATATGGCATTGACATTGCCCTAAGAGTCTATGTGTGTCTCAACTATTTTATGCTATGGATAGGAGATAAAGCAATATTGACTAGCTTTTTATTTCATTTTAACCACCTTATAGAGATCCCCTTGATATACAAATAAAATACACACATTTAATGCTATAATTTGATGGGGTTTGAAATGTTTCTATTTGGAAAACCATCACCATAATCAAGATAACAAACATTTCCATGACCACTAAGAGCTTCTCATGCCCTTGGTAATCTATTATTCCTTCCACTTCCATTTCTAAGAAACCATTGGTCTGCCTACTTTCACTGTAGACTAGCCTGCATTTTCTAGAATTAATTGTATATTATGTTTTACATTTTTCTCTTCTGTCTAGCTTCTATAACTCAGCATAATGATTTTAAGAGTCAGTCATATTGTTGTGTGTATCAGTCACCTGTTCTTTTATTTCTGAGTGGTATTCCACTATCAGAAAGTTAACATAGTTCATCTATTCTCCAGTGCATCATATTTGTACTACATGCAGTTTGAGACTAATAGAAATAGAACTGCTATAAACATTTGTGTACACAAAAGTATGAAAACATATTTTTATTTATCTTGAGTGAATACCTGGGCATGGAATGGCTGGGTCTTACAGTGGGTATATATTAATTAGTTAAGTAATTAATTTTTAAATATTTATTTATTTTAAAGAGAGCACTAGAAGTCACGTGAGCAAGGGAGGGGTGGAGGGAGAGGAAGAGAATCTGAAGCAGACTCCCCACGGAGCAGGGAGCCCTATGCAGAGTTTGATCTCAGGCTCCTGAGACTGGCTCACGACCTGAGCCAAAATCAAGAGTTGGTCGTCTAACCGACTGAGCCACCCAGGCGCCCCCATATATATTAATCTATTAAGAAATGGCCAGGTTGTTTTCCAAAATGGTTGTAGGCCCATTTAAGTTCCCACTCACAGTACATAAGAGCTTCAGTATTTTTACATCCTCAATAATAGGTATGGTCATTGTTTTTAATTTTCGCTAATCAAAAAAGTGTCTAGTAGTATGGCAATGATTTTATTTTGCATTTCCTTCATGGCTAATGATTTTAAATATCTCTTCATGTGCTATATGTTATCCCTCAATCTTCTTGGCAAAGTGTTATAAAATCCATTATTGTATTGAATTCTAAGAGCTTACATTCAAGATACAAATCATCTGTCAAATAGTTTGCAAATATTTTCTCTCCATCTGTGCTATGCCTTTACAATTTCTTCACATTACATTTGAATAGCTGAAGTTTCAAATTTTGATGAAGTTCAGTTTACAAATTTTCCTTTTATAGCTCATGGTTTTGTTTCCAGTTCTTAATCTTTGCCTAAATTAAGATCTTGAATATAGAGGGGTTATAGGATTTTGAGAGGAAAACTTTAGAGGGGAAATGTCATTTTAATCACATCATATCAAGGGTGTATGATTTAACTGTTGACGTTGACCTTGATTACCAGGCTAAGAGTATTTTTCAGATTTCTCTACTGTCAAGTTCTCTTTTTTTTTTTTTCCTTCCCACTTGCCAAACTGCACTCTTTGGAAAGAAGTCACTATGGGTAACCCACACTTAGGGATGGGGAGTTATACTCCAGCATCTTGAAAGCTGTGTATAAACATAAATAATTTGGAAGTTTTATTAACAGGAGATTTGTCTCTTCTCTCCCATTTATTAATTTAGTCATTTATATCAGTATGTATTCATGCATAATTATTTTATAATTTGGGCTATAATCCAATAATACTTTATTTATTTTATTCAACTTGTATGTGGGTTATTTTTCTTTTTCAAATATGGTCTATTTTGGTAAATATTCCATGTACACTCAAAAAATGTATACTCTGCAGTTTTGGGGTGTGTTCCCTAAATGTCAGTTAGGTCAAGTTGATCAATAATGGTCTATCAATTTTTGAGAAAGAGGTGTTGTATCATCTACTTCTCCTTGATGTTCTATCAGATTTTGCATTATGTATATTGGGACTATGTTATCAGTTGCATAAACATTTAATGTCATTATATCTTCATGAGTCAGTGCTTTATTACTATGAAATGGCTCTCTTTATTCCTTGTAAAATTCTTTGTTCTGAAGTCTACTTCTTTAGATATTAATATAGCCACTGCAATTTTCTTTGATAATTATAATTATGGTATATACTACATTTTAGCCATCCTCTTCCTTTAAATCTATCCATAACTTTATAACTAAAGTTGGAGTCTTGTTGACAGTATGTAATTGTATATTTTCCATCCAATGTAATCATTTCTCTCTTAATTGTGTGTAATCAATTTATTTTAATTATTTAATTTATTCTAAAACATAGTCTTTTTCCCATACTGCTTGTAAGATTTCTGTCACTGATTTTAAACATATTCTTTATTATGTGCCTTAGTGCTGTTTCACCATATTTTACCATATTTCTTTTATTAAGAATTTCTTGAAACTCTTCCAACCATGGATTTTTAGATTGTATTAAATTTGGAAAAAAAAATTTTCATTTAGTCTTCAGATATATTGTTCTTACCCTCCATCTGTCTCATCTTCATATGCTAAATTTTGTGAAATCAGTTCAGTGATGCTCACTTAATTTTCTCTTTGATTTATTTTGGGTAGTTTCTATTTCTATGTATTCAACTTAATCATTTCCCTTGCAGTGTGTAATCTGCTGTTAATTCTATCCAGTGTATTTTTCATACCGGGTATTATATATTCATATATTTTATCTTTAGAACTCTGAATTGAGTCTTTATTGTATCTTCCATTTTTCATCTTAGTTCTTGAACGTATGGCATATGTTCAAATGAATATACATATATATAGATACGTATAATAACTTTTTGAAAATGGCCTTATCTATTCTATTATTGGTGTAATTTCTGGATTGGTTTTATGCATGTGTTTTTTTTTCTTTCTTTCTTTCTTTCTGTAGTTTCAAATTTTTATTTAAATTCCATTTAGTTAACATACAGTATAATTTTTGCTCCTCCTTGTAACTTGTGTTTTCCTGCTTCTTTGCACATCTGGTAATATTTTTATTAAATACCAGACAATGTGAATTTTACATTTGTATGCAGGATTTTGTTATATTCTTTTAAATATTTTGTGACTTTGTTTTGGAATGCAGTGCACTTACTTTGAAATGAGTTGATCCTTTTGTGGTTGTCTTAAGCTTTGCTAGGTAGGTCCAGGATAAGGTTTAATGAATGGCTAACTTGGCCCTATTATTGAGACCATATTTTTCTGAGAACTCTATATAGTACCCATCTGTTAGGAGAGCCTTATGCTCTGGCTGGTGGGATTTGTGTGAATTCTTTGGGTTGTTTTGCTTGTTTCTTACTGGCCATTCTTTTTATTTATATGCATGTGCTGATTAATGTTCAGCTAAAGACATGAAGGAAACTTCAGAAACTCTTCAAAACACTTTCTTTTTCTATAAAACTCTTCTTCCATCCTCTGTCCCACAAGTTCTCATCCTCTTCCCCTTCTCAGACTTTGAATTCTGTCTCCTTCCTCCTGGCGGAAGGTCAAACTTAGATCCCTCTTTGTGCTGCTGTCTGGAAACTGCATGTTAGGCAGGCTAACCATAGGGCTCCTTGTCTTAGGGATCAATTGCTGTCACTGCCTTTTCCAAATTACTCAATGTTGTTTCATATTTTTGTCCAGCTTTTATGCTGTTTAAAGCAGAAGGGTAAACTTGGTACTTGCTATTTTATCATAGCTAGAACCAGAAATTCCTGCTTCGAATCTTTTAGCTACAGAAAGCAGATGTATTGTTCACCTTTATCTTTTCTGTCTTCTTTTTATTAAGTACTTTACTTTTTTAAATGTAGACACTTGTCCAAGTTAGTAACATTCCACAAGAATAGTATTGAGTCCATGACAGAAGTAGGTTGGTGTTAAAATAATAATTGGGCATTTCTCTATGACAGTCAGAAATAGAAGAGAACTTATTAGGACAGGAATGACTCCTGGTGGTATAATAAAGTGTGTGGGTTTTTTTTTTTATTTTAAAGTCACCAAAACCCTCTGTGTATAATGGGCCAAGTGGACACTCAGTGACAATACTATGTCAGAGGTAAAACACAGACCAGCTTGCCCAAGCAGTATGTTTTTCAACAGGTTGTTCCACATACTCAGAGTACTCGAAATGATTGTACTTCTTTTATAGGCACTAGTCTTTATTGGAATAAGCATATCTGTATTACCCATAATTAATTATTTTGCTTGTGTCATTGAATATATGTTGAAGTTGTCCAGGTAGATGAATTTCCTGGGCAATGAACTATCTATTACCCACTCAAAATCAGGCTTCTGTGTGAGGCAATCTATTTAATGAAATAAACGGTCCCCTGTGGAAGAGTTTGTCGGTTCACCAACATTCAGTTTCCTCTTCTTTCTAGAACATAGGAAACTTACAAAACTCTGCTAATCCTGGATAGGATGGCCTCCTTCCCAATCCACATGAGGCTGAATTTAGATTTCAGTTAGATTGAAGAAAAGGCACACAAAATTATATCTCCTCTTGAAAAAAAAAAAAAAAAAAAAAAAACTGGTTCCTAGCTAGGACCATGTTCTTGGCAGGTCTGAGATGAAGTTCCCAGACTTCCCATTACCCTAATAAAATTATGGTGTCTGACTCACAGCCTTCACTGAGACATCATTAGATATAACCCCATATGGCTTCTGTTTTATTCTGTTGCTTCTAAAATAAATGACCACAACTTTAGCAGCTGAACACTATACCAATTTACTGTCTCCCAATTCTAGAATCAGAAGTCTAGTGGACTCAAATGAGTTCTCTGCATTAGGTATGACAGGCTAATTGAAAGTGTAAGCTGGCATGGATTCCTATCTGGAGGCTCTGGCAAAAAAATAGAGTTTCAGGCTTATTAAGGTTGGTGGCAGAATTGGGTTTCCCCCAGTCATAGATATGAGGTTCCCCTGGTTGTCAGCCAGCCGTCGTTCTTGGTTTCTAGAGGCCATTCACATTCTTTGGTTCATTGCCCCTTCATCCCACTTCAAGTCCAGCAATGACAAGTTGACTCTCCTGGTCTACCTTATCTTTCCCTCTGCTCTTTTCTGCTTTCAGCTAGAGAAGTTTCTCAGTTTTTAAAGACCTGTGTAGACTGGAAACATACAGATAATCTAGGATAGCCTTCTTGAATCTTAAGGAATTTCATCTATAACCTTCACTTTTTCATGTTATGTAATTTCACAAGTTCTAAGGACTAGGGAGTGCATATTTTTGGAGGGGATTTTTTTTTTTTTTTTTTAGTTTGCCTACCTCAACTTCTTCAGTTTACTTCAGACACAATCAGATTCTTATCCCCATTAGACTATATATGCCCTAATATAACCTAAAACCTCTCATTTCTTCTTCTTTTGAAAATTCTACTGTGCCTTCTGGATTTTATGATTAGGTATTATCAATATGCCCCGCTGCTTTAGAATTTTACTTGAAGGCTTTCTATGTCTTGCTTTAAATGAACGTGGATGTCATCTGAGTAAACTCCTTGTCCTGTTAGGCTCCTGAAGTGTGTCTATTTTATTTTTGTCCATTACAAGCCTCCCCTGACCAAAAAATAATGTTTGACTATCTTGTTCCATATTGCCAATGACAAATCACTCTTCCCTTTTTCTCCCTGAAACATCTCTAAGCATTTAAAGTATATATCAGGTTATATATCCACTACTTCTGTTTTCTGTAATCATCTACCATCATCCTGATCACGTTTCCTCATACATTGAAAATGTTAGAACCTTGAGTACTATCTTTCTCTTCACTATTTTCCCCAACATCAGTATTAGATATCCACATAGAGAACCCATGGAAAATGCTGGACACTCAGTCCCTTGAACTCTTTTCTCTTTATGATCTTGTCTCCCATGCTACTTTTTACCTACTTGACTCTCAGTGTCAAACAGTATCTTTCTAAATTAGCAATAACTGTACTACCCCAAAATCTCAATATAACTGTCTTTCTTCTTGACTACCAACTTCCATCTCTCCGGTCCACTCCTTGTATTAACCTAGTCCAACAGTTCTTTGATCCCAATGGAATTTACAATTCATGACTCTCACTACTATTTAGTTGATCATCATACTCTTCATGTTCTCAGTACCTCCTTTACTCCAGCTGGAGTCTATGTTCTGTCATCCATGCATATGCCTCACCTACATACCTCTACTTTCCTCCATTGTGCTCAGCTGGCAAAATCCTACTCATGATTAAATCTATCTACTCAGACTATACTTTAAACAGGTGACATATATGTATTTTAAGTAGTGATCTATGCTACTGACCTATTTTCATCATAATTTAACAGAAACCTCAGGGCTTCCAGACAACTAACTATATTTTTTTTAACTCAGTTCATTCACTGAAGCAATTGTTTCTCAGTTTTCCTTAAAGCTCAGCAATTTCCCCTCTTTCTCAATCCAAATACTCATGACAATTTTTATTTTAATGAGAAAATAGAAGCATCTAAAAAGAAAATGTCTATATGCTTATTATGAAATCTATCAGACAACATGCTTCTATACCAAAAATTTTACTTTTCTTCCTGTTACACTGGATAAATTATCCTTGCTTTCATTCAAGACTGCCATTTTTCCCACCTCTGAATCTACTGTCACATATTTAAGGGCCTCTTTTCTGCAATTATGTTATGTTATGTTATGTTATGTTATGATTTATTTATTTATTTATTTATTTATTTATTTATTTATTGGTGCATCACCAAATTTTCTTTCTCTCTTACTGGATATTTTCCATTAGTACACCAACATGCTACCATACATTTGGACCTAAAAATTTCCCTTTAACCTCCATCTCACTTTCCCACTTCACTGCTCCTCCTTACAGAAAAGCTTCTCAAAAGAGTTGCTCAGGGGACGGAGCAAGATGGCGGAGGAGTAGGAGACCTGGATTTCACCTGGTCTCGGGAATTCAGCTGAATAGGGATCAAACCATTCTGAACACCTACGAACTCAACAGGAGATCGAAAAGAATAGCAACTCTCTGAACAGAAAAGCGACCACTTACTGGAAGGTAGGATGTGTGGAGAAGTGAATCCGAGGCGATATTTGCGAAGATAGATGGCAGGGAAGGGTGCCTCCGTCGGCCGCTTCTGGCAAGTGATAGAGCTGCGGAGCACAAAATCGGAACTTTTAGAAGTCAGCTCCACTGAGGGACGTCGCTCCAGTGGCTAAGCTGGGGGTGGAACCCTCGGGGGACAGTGTGGTCTCAGGACCCTCGGGGGTCACATAAAGACTGGGGGTGCCTGAGCGCGGCAGAGCTCCCAGGTATGAGCGGGGAAGCCGGCTGCAGAGACGGAGCCGAGGCGCGGGCTCTCAGCTCGGGGTTGCCATAAACTGTGATCTGCAGCCCAGTTGGGCCACTGCTCCTCTAGCAGGGACCCAACAAGCGGCAGATCTGGGGAGACTCTCCTTCCTCCCACAGGAGGAGTGGCGCGGGATCGCAACGCAGGGATCTGCTGGGTTTGGAGACTCCACACAGGGTCGGGTGCCAGATATAGAAATGCTCGGTCACAGGCTGGGTGAGCACGGAGTGCGGCTAGAGACCGGGGACACGGAAGTGACTGACTGCTTTTCTCTGGGGGTGCACTGAGGAGTGGGGCCCCAAGTTCTCGGCTCCTCCGGGCGGAGATTGGGAGGCCACCATTTTCACTCTCGTCCTCCAAAGCTGTACCGAAAGCTTGCAGGGAACAAAAGCTCCCGAGAGCAAATCCCAGCAGATTGCTTAGCCTGGACTGACAAGGGAGGGGCAATTCCGCCTCCAGCAAACACATTTGGGAACCACGGCAACAGGCCCCTCCCCCAGAACATCACCAACAGCCAGCCAAGACCAAGTTTACCGATCAAGGAGATCGGGAGAACTCCAGTGCTAGGGGAATACTGCACATAGAATTCATGGCTTTTTTACCATGAATCATTAGTTTTTCAGAGTTAATTTTTTTAACTGTTTTCTTTTTTTTTTTTGAAATTTTTTTCCCCTGTTTCAACCAACATCTTATCAATACCTTTTTGAAAAAAAAATTTATTTTTCATTTTTAGAGTCATATTCTATCCCTTCATAGCAGATACCCTGATTTTTGGCGTATATATATAAGTTGTTCTCTCTTTAAAATTTTGACATACAGTTTGTTCTAACAGATCAAAATATACTGTAAATCACTAGTGTATGGCTTTGTTCTAGTCTCCTGCCTAATCACATTCTCTCCCCTTTTTTTGTCCTTTTTTTTAATCTTCTTCTTTTTTCAAACAACTTCTTATCAATTCCTTTTATTAAATCTTTTATAATTTTCATCTTTGCAGTCATCTTCCATCCCTTCATTGTATCAACCCTTATTTTGTACATATATAAGTCTTTCTTTAAGATTTTAGGACACACTTTCTTCTAACAGACCAAAATACGCCCAAAATCTAGTGTGTGGCACTGATCTATGCACTAGCCTGATCATATTTGATCATATTCTGTTTTTTTGTTGTTTTGTTCTGTTTTTGTTTGTTTTTATCCTTATCTTTTTCTTTTTCTTTTTTTCTCTTTCTTTTTTCTTTCTTTCCCTTTCTTTTCCCCTGGTTTCAGTATTTTCTGATTTGTTTAGAGTATATTTGCTAGGGACATGGTTAACCAGTTAGCATTTTGTTCTCTCATTCGTCTATTCTCCTCTGGACAAAATGACAAGATGAAAGAAATCACCTCAGCAAAAAGAACAACAGGTAGTACAGTCTGCCAGGGACCTACTCAATACGGACATTAGTACGATGTCAGACCTAGAGTTCAGAATCAAGATTTTAAAGATACTAGCTGGGTTTGAAAAAAGCATGGAAGGTGTTAGAGAAACCCTTCCTGGACAAATAAAAGAACTAAAATCTAACCAAATCGAAATCAAAAAGGCTATTAATGAAGTGTAAACAAAAATGGGGGCACTAACTACAAGGATAAATGAGGCAGAAGAGAGAATCAGCGAAATAGACGACCAAATGATGGAAAATAAAGAAGCTGAGAAAAAGAGAGAGAAACAACTACAGGATCACGAGGGCAGAATTCGAGAGATAAGCGATACCATAAGACGAAACAACATTAGAATAATTGGGATCCCAGAAGAAGAAGAAAGACAGAGAGGGGCAGAAGGTATATAGGAGCAAATTATAACAGAGAACTTCCCTAATGTGGGGAAGGAAACAGGCATCAAAATCCAGGAGGCACAGAGAACCCCTTTAAAATCAATAAAAATAGGTCAACACTCCGACATCTAATAGTAAAACTTACGAGTCTCAGAGACAAAGAGAAAATCCTGAAAGCAGCTCGGGACAAGGGGTCTGTAAACTACAATGGTAGAAACATTAGATTGGCAACAGACCTATCCACAGAGACCTGGCAGGCCAGAGAGGACTGGCATGATATCTTCAGAGCAATAAACGAGAAAAATATGCAGCCAAGAATACTCTATCCAGCTGGCTGTCATTGAAAATAGAAGGAGACATAAAAAGCTTCCAGGACAAACAAAAACTAAAGGAATTTGAAAACACAAAACCAGCCCTACAGGAAATATTGAAAGAGGTCCTTTAAGCAAAAAGAGAGCCTAAAAGCAGCATAGAACAGAAAGTCACACAGACAATATACAGTAACAGTCACCTTACAGGCAATGCAATGGCACTAAGTTCATATCTTTCAATAGTTACCCTGAATGTAAATGGGCTAAATGTCCCAATCAAAAGACACAGGCTATCAGATTGGATTAAAAAACAAGACACATCAATATGCTGTCTGCAAGAGACTCATTTTAGACCCAAAGACACCCCCAGATTGCAAGTGAGGGGGTGGAAAACCATTTACCATGCTAATGGACACCAAAAGAAAGCTGGGGTGGCAATCCTTATATCAGACAAATTAAATTTTAAAACAAAGACTGTAATAAGAGATGAGGAAGGACATATATCCTACTTAAAGGGTCTATCCAACAAGAAGATCTAACAATTGTAAATATCTATGCCCCTAACATGGGGGCAGCCAATTATACAAGGCAATTAATAACAAAAGCAAAGAAACACATTGACAACAATACAATACTAGTGGGGGACTTTAACACTCCCCTGACTGAAATGGACAGATCATCTAAGCAAAAGATCAACAAGGAAATAAAGACTTTAAAGGACACACTGGACCAAATCGACTTCACAGACATATTCAGAACATTCCATCCCAAAGCAACGGAATACACATTCTTCTCTAGTGCCCATGGAACATTCTCCAGAATAGATCACATCCTAGGTCACAAATCAGGTCTCAACCAGTACCAAAAGATTGGGATTATTCCCTGCATATTTTCAGACCACAGTGCTTTGAAACTAGAACTCAATCACAAGAGGAAAGTCGGAAAGTACTCAATCAAATACATGGAGGCTAAAGAGCATCCTACTAAAGAATGAATGGAACCAGGAAATTAAAGAAGAATTTAAAAAATTCACGGAAACCAATGAAAATGAAAACACAACTGTTCAAAATCTTTGGGATACAGCAAAGGCAGTCCTGAGAGGAAAGTATATAGCAATACAACCCTTTCTCAAGAAACAAGAAAGGTCTCAAATACACAACCTAACCCTACACCTAAAGGAACTAGAGAAAAAAACAGCAAATAAAGCCTAAACCCAGCAGGAGAAGAGAAAAAATAAAGACCAGAGCAGAAATCAATGAAATAGAAACAAAAGAACAGTAGAACAGATCAACGAAACTAGGAGCTGGTTCTTCGAAAGAATTAACAAGATTGATAAACCCCTGGCCAGACTTATCAAAAAGAAAAGAGAAATGACCCAAATCAACAAAATCATGAATGAAAGAGGAGAGATCACAACCAACACCAATGAAATACAAACAACTATAAGAACATATTATGAGCAACTCTATGCCAGCCAATTATATAACCTGGAAGAAATGGGTACATTCCTAGAGATGTATCAACTACCAAA
The DNA here is from genome assembly GCF_037043125.1 of Eumetopias jubatus. Classification (NCBI taxonomy): domain Eukaryota; kingdom Metazoa; phylum Chordata; class Mammalia; order Carnivora; family Otariidae; genus Eumetopias; species Eumetopias jubatus. Next base: position 31,958,873 of record NW_028274808.1, read on the forward strand.
ATTGAACCAGGAAGAAATAGAAAACCTGAACAGACCTAGAACCACTAAGGAAATTGAAGCAGTCATCAAAAATCTCCCAAGAAACAAAAGCCTAGGGCCAGATGGCTTCCCAGGGGAATTCTACCAAACATTTCAAGAATTAATCCCTCTTCTCCTGAAACTGTTCCAAAAAATAGAAATGGAAGGAAAACTTCCAAATTCATTTTATGAGGCCACCATTACCTTGATCCCAAAACCAGACAAAGACCCCATCAAAAAGGAGAATTACAGACCAATATCCTTGATGAACATGGATGCAAAAGTTCTCACCAAAATACTAGCCAATAGGATCCCACAGTACATTAAAAGGATTATTCACCATGACCAAGTGCGATTTATCCCTGGGCTGCAAGGTAGGTTCAACATCTGCAAATCAATCAACGTGATACAATATATTAACAAAAGAAAGAACAGGAATCATATGATCCTTTCAATAGATGCAGAAAAAGTATTTGACAAAGTACAGCATCCTTTCTTGATCAAAACTCTTCAGAGTATAGGGATAGAGGGTACATACCTCAATATCATAAAAGCCATCTATGAAAAACCTACAGCGAATATCATTCTCAATGGGGAAAAGCTGAGCTCTTCCCCTAAGGTCAGGAACGTGGCAGGGATGTCCATTATCACCACTGCTATTCAACATAGTATTAGAAGTCCTAGCCACAACAATCAGACAACAAAAAGAAATCAAAGGCATCCAAATCGGCAAAAAAGAGGAAGTCAAACTCTCACTCTTTGCAGATGATATGATACTGTATGTGGAAAACCCAAAAGACTCCACCCCAAAACTGCTAGAACTCATACAGGAATTCAGTAAAGTGACAGGATATAAAATCAATGCGCAGAAAACAGTGGTATTACTATACACCAACAACAAGACAGAAGAGAGACAAATTAAGGAGTCAATCCCATTTACAATTGCACCCAAAACCATAAGATACCTAGGATTAAATCTAACCAGTGGCAAAGGATCTGTACTGAGAAAACTATAAAGTACTCATGAAAGAAATTGAGGAAGACACAAAGAAATGGAACAACATTCCATGCTCATGGACTGGAAGAACAAACATTGTGAAGATGTCAATGCTACCTAGAGTGATCTACACATTCAATGCAATTCCCATCAAAATACCATCCACTTTTTTCAAAGAAATGGAACAAATAATCCTAAAATTTGTATGGAACTAGAAGAGACCCCGAATAGCCAGAGGAATGTTGAAAAAGAAAAGCAAAGCTGGCGGTATCACAATTCCGGACTACCAGCTCTATTACAAAGTGTCATCATCAAGACAGTATGGAACTGGCACAAAAGCAGACACATAGATCAATGGAACAGAATAGAGAGCCCAGAAATGGACCCTCAACTCTATGGTCAACTAATCTTTGACAAAGCAGGAAAGAATGTCCAATGGAAAAAAGACAGTCTCTTCAACAAATGGTGTTGGGAAAATTGGACAGCCACATGCAGAAGAATGAAACTGAACCATTTCCTTACATCACACACAAAAATAGACTCCAAATGGTTGAAAGGCCTAAATGTGAGACAGGAGTCCATCAAAATCCTAAAGGAGAACACGGGCAGCAACCTCTTCGACCTCAGCCTCAACTTCTTCCTAGAAACATCGCCAAAGGCAAGGGAAGCAAGGGCAAAAATGAACTCTTGGGATTTCATCAAGATAAAAAGCTTTTGCACAGCAAAAGAAACAGTCCACAAAACCAAAAGACAACCGACAGAATGGGAGAAAATATTTGCAAATGACATATCAGATAAAGGGCTGGTATCCAAAATCTATACAGAACTTATCAAACTCAACACCCAAAGAACAAATAATCCAATCAAGAAATGGGCAGAAGACATGAACAGACATTTTTCCAAAGAAGACCTCCAAATGGCCAACAGACACATGAAAAAGGGCTCAACATCGCTCGGCATCAGGGAAGTCCAAATCAAAACCTCAGTGAGATACCACCTCACACCAGTCAGAATGACTAAAATTAACAAGTCAGGAAAGGACAGATGTTGGCGGGGATGCAGAGAAAGGGGGAACCCTCCTACACTGTTGGTGGGAATGCAAGTTGGTGCACCCACTCCTGAAAACAGTATGGAGGTTCCTCAAAAAGTTGAAAATGGAGCTACCATACGATCTAGCAATTGCATTACTGAGTATTTACCACAAAGATACAAATGTAGGGATATGAAGGTGTATGTGCACCCCAATGTTTATAGCAGCAATGTCCACAATAGCCAAACTGTGGAAAGAGTCAAGATGTCCATCGACAGATGAATGGATAAAGAAGAAGTGGTATATATACACAATGGAATATTATGCAGCCATCAAAAGGAATGTGATCTTGCCATTTGCATCAACGTGGATGGAACTGAAGGGTGTTATGCTGAGTGAACTAAGTCAATCAGAGAAAGACATGTATCATATGACCTCACTGATATGAGGAATTCTTAATCTCAGGAAACAAACTGAGGGTTGCTGGAGTGGTGGGGGTGTTGGAGGGATTGGGTGGCTGGGTTATAGACATTGGGGAGGCTATGTGCTATGGTGAGCACTGTGAATTGTGCAAGACTGTTCAATCACAGGTCTGTGCCTCTGAAACAAATAATGCAATATATGTTAAGAAAACGAAAAAGAAGAAGATAGCAGGAGGGGAAGAATGAAGGGGGGGAAATTGGAGGGGGAGAACAACCATTAGAGACGATGGACTCTGAAAAACAAACAGGATTCTAGAGGGGAGGGCGGTGGGGGTATGGGTTAGCCTGGTGATGGGTATTAAAGAGGGCACGTTCTGCGTGGAGCACTGGGTTTTATGCACAAACAATGAATCATGGAACACTACATCCAAAACTAATGATGTAATGTATGGTGATTAACATAACAATAAAAAATTTTAAAAAAAGAGTTGCTCCAATTTGCTACATCTACTTCCTTTTATCTCATTATGACTTAAAATTCTTGAATCAGGTTTTATCCCCAAGTCCTCCACTAAAACTACCCTTAATGAGGTCATTATATCTACATTGAAAATTTGTGATCATTTTACAGTTCACATCTTGGTTAGTCTCAGTGTCATTTGACACAGTTGTTCAGTTTATACATCCTGGAAAACCTTCATGCCTTGGCTTCTAAAACATCATACTCTTAAGTTAGCTAATTCATTGACAGCTCATTCTTAGTCTTCTTTGGCATCCTGCTTTTCATCTCAATGTCTAAAGATTTGAGTGACTGAGGATTCAGTCCTCAGATTTTCTCATTTTTCTTTTTATATTGATTTGCTAAGTGATCTCATTCAGCCTGATGGTTATAAGTACATCCAATCTGATGGTTCAAAAATTGTATCATTCTGTCCTTGCCTGCTTCCCTGAACTCCCTATTTTTTATATAACCAAACATTCAACAATTCCAGTTGGATATTAAATAAACAACTGAAGTTTTTCAGAAACAGAAATGAACTCTTGTTTCCTTTGACATGTAAAAACTCTTCCAACATGTATTCCCATTACAATAAATGTGACTTTCATTCCCTCACATGCTCAGACCGCATGATACCTTGGTTAGTTCTGAGAACCTCTGTGGTATGATTTTTCAGTTTAAGATAGAGATATTAGGCTATTGTGCCCATAATTAACATATTTTTGTACATTTTTCAGTCATCTCCCACCCAAGTCAGTTCTGAATGTGTCTTAGATTAGTCCTCTTAAGCCACCAGTTATCTTTAGAAATTTAATTGTTCTCTGTTGCCTGGAGGAGAAAACCTCAAATCTTTAAATAGTCATTGAAGATCTACTATTTTGCCCCAAGCTCCCCTGCAAATTTTATTTCCCACAGCTATATTTTACAAACACTCTCTCTATTCCTGCCAAATGTTGATGCATTCATGCTTTGAAGTCTTCTGATATTCTGCTCTGTTCCTGTTATTTTCTTCTATCCTTCAAAGTCTCTATCAATCTCTATCATATTCTTAATTTCCCTTATAAATATAGCCTTTTAAGTTCTAGCTACTATCATTTATCTTCTATTAAAATTCTTCAGATGTATTCTGATTTCCAAAGACATTATTGTCCTTCCTCTGAGCTTTTCTACAGCTCCTTCTGCATAATACTCATTAAGTGCCTAATGTATTCTAATTATTATATACATACTGAGGTCCTAAAATTTTAAATTGTCTAAATACTTGCAGGTGAAGTTATGGTTAATAATTCTTTGCATTGCCTAGCACAGCACATTTACATCCAATAGATGCCAAATAAATGTTTGAAAAAAAATTAGTCTTAGACAACACTCTGATCTCTAAATGAAAAGATTTTACTCCCATAAATACAATAATTATTCTAAGTTTCGGGATCACAAAGTGCATAAACTAGAGTTCAGTCATAAGAAGAAAACTGCACCAGATATTTTAACAGAAAATTTAAAATAAAGTATTGTTGACTAAGTATTAAAAAACTGAAAATTCAAAAGCTTTCACACAGTTAACAACTATAGGAAGCAGCTAGTTTTTGTACTGGAGGAGAAAAGAAGAAGTTGAAATTATTAAAATTTAGAAGCTTGGGGGAGGATTCCTGAGAGCCAAAACACACTTTATGGAGCCTGCTCAGTGGGTGTTGGGTGTCTTTTAGTTTGGAGGGGTGTCACAGGGGCTAGAGTACAGATCTCTGTAGACGGGATATCAGCAGGCTGGTGTTAATTTGCTTGCTGGGTCATGAGGCTGATTCCACACACATACACACAAACAAACAAACAAAAAACAAAAAACAACAAAACAACAAACTAAAAACTCTGCAAACTGGAATTAATTGCTGCTATGGACAAATTGTCCCTGCTGGCGTGAAATACTCCTGGAATGACTAACAACTGGTAGCAAATGAAACAAAACAAAGAGGAAAAGGTAGCGAATGGCAAAAAGTGTGCCCTCCCTCCCCTTGCTCCTTTTTGGCAGGGTGTGAAAAAGAGCAGCAGAGTGCTAGTCCCAACACCACAAAGCAAAATAGAAATGAGTGAGTTTAAATGGAAATAATACTTAAAATAATACTTACATACTCAGACGCCTTTTTAGGTCCGAATGCTGACCTCTCTTATAAACTGCACTGAGTCAGGAATATAAAATGAGCAAAATAAAAATCACTTAAAATAGATGGCTGTCTTGTAACATTTTTGATGTTTCAAAAATATCCTTGTTGTTTGAAAATACCAAAAGGCATGTGTTAGAAAGAATGAATGATAAAAACACTGATTTTCTTAGAAAACTCTCTGAAATAAAAACATTTTAATAAAAAATAATAAATTTAGATGCTTTTCATTGAATACTCTTTGGATTGACAATGGACTGACTGAATGGACTTTGTAATATTTTTTCCATTTTTTTTTTCATCTAAGTAATTCTTATTTGATAGAGTTCTGTCACTGAAGTCGGTGCTATTCATGTATTCTCAACTATTTACTGCAGCTTTCCTTTGGAATATTGTCTTACCCAACTGATCCACCCAAGAGGAGCAAGTGTATTATAACAAATCCCTCTGAGACTTGCTCAGAAATCCTCTTGTCAAAAGGAAAATATAGGCACTAGGCTGTATTTCTTCTAAACTGAATTCCTAAGACTTGTCTGTACAGCCTGGGGAATTGTGAGAGGTGCCACTACTAACTCAGGAAGATCTGCAAACCAAGGAACAAAAGATCCTATTAGATTAAAAAAAAAAAATGTATCTCGTAGCTTTTATGTTCTCTGCCCTGATTCAAGTTTGTCAGGGAAATGTCACCTTGTGGCTGAATTAATACTGTTCAAACTGAATATGCATATCATTTCCCTTTCAAGGAGAGATGAAGAGAATGAGATAAATATGATATTTTTTATTGAATCAAATATACTAGTTTCTAATAATGATAATAAAAAACTTTACTTAATGGGAAAGCATTTTGTATCTTCCCAATCTCTTGAAACCATGTCAGAGGATCCCAAGTGGAGGGGTTTGCACAATGGCATGAGTCTATCATCACTGACACTGATGAAATTTTCAGTGCTTAGTAAGAATATTATATAAGAAATCATAAATTCATCAAATATTAACTGAATGCCTACTATTCATGAGTCACTGAAACAGGTAATTTAAGGCATTTTTCTCTAATCCATAAAGGAAAAATTTTTCTACTTATTTCTTACTCCATATGACCTTTCAACTTTGGCCTCTACTAAGGATACATACCCAGAAAAAAGAACACTTAGAATTTCCATTGAGAGATCACTTCTGTCTAAGAAATTAACCGATTTGTTCCGAGGTCCATAAAGCCCACTCCACTTTCCCCAGCTGTCAGCTACACATTTTGCTACTCATTCAGAATAAAATAACACCTTTTCTTGTCTCTCTTGCAAACATGAGTGATCATTTTTTAAAGTTCTAGGCAATGAAATATAAGCAGAAATGTCGTATGAGGCTTGTGGGTAATCTTACAGAAAGCTGCATTGTTTGGAATAGTGTTTGTTTGTCATTTTACCTTTTCTTCTTTTGGCCTCAAACTCAAAGCAGCCAGCTTAGACTTTGACATGAACTTGAAAACCTCCAGTGCTAGATGGGTAAAGCTGATGATCATGGAGCCTACAAATACTAACCTTGTACTAACTGCACCTTAATCTACCTGACATAACAAAAGAATTAAGTTATATTTTGTTTGAATTACTGTTATTTTGCATATTTTCTTCTATGCTAGTGCAATCTAGTCCTGATTAAAAATATTATCTTCATTTTTCTCTATAAGAAAAAAAACTATTTGTTGATTTTTATTCTCTTCATATAATCCTTGAAATTTCAAAATGAATTTTTAATCTAACTAACAAAAACGTCTATTCTTCTTTCAAAGATGACAAGGATATTGGCATGATTTATCCAGTAAACAAAAAGCCCTCTCCGTCATTTTAATGTTGTTAGAGTTTTGGCTCTACCATTTTTATTGTAAACACATAAATTTGTTATTCATTTAACAATTGATTAATTTATCAAAATATGCATTGATTTCCATGTCCACTACTGTTTCTTGAATGCCTCACCTTCCTTCTTAGTTCAGACTTCTTTTTATTTATTTATTAAAATTTATATATAGAGAGAGAGAGAGAAAGAGAGAGAGCACAAACAAGTGGGGAGAAGGGGCAGAAGGAGAGGAAGAGAGAGAATCCCAAGCAGGCTCCATGCCCAGTGTGGAGTCTGACCTGGGGCTGGATCTCACGATGCTGAGATCATGACCTGAGTCCAAATCAAGATTAGGGCACTTAACTGACTGAGCCACCCAGGTGCCCCCATATTTCTTTTGCTTTTTCTCTTGCTCTTGGTATATCTGAAAATGTTTTTATTGTCACCATCTCCTAGAAAATAGTTTGGCTCAAGATAGCATTTTAGGTTCCGAGCTAATTTCTCATAGAATTCTGAAGATATCACTTTATTTTCTTCTGGAGTCTGTCATTGATAAGGAGACACTTTTGTCAGTCTGCAGCTCATCTGAAAATGTCTATCTCTACATTTTCTCTATTGTTTCTTCTACCTATTGAGGTTCTCCATTTCACAACAGTGAATCTAAGATTGGACTTATTTTTGCTTATTTATTTTGATTCCTGGAGGGTTGTTTTTTGTTGTTGTTGTTTTGTGGTTGTGTGTGTGTTTAGGTGTGAGGAGTCATGTATTCAATTCTGAAGAGTTCTCAATTATTACCTCTTCACTGACATTTCTTCGGTTGTATATTCTGGAACTCCTAATAGGTATATGCTGAAGTTGAGTTACTTTTTTTTATATAGTATAAATTTTGATTCAAAGTTGAGTGATTTGAATATGGTTTTCTAATTATTCAAGAACTGCTGGTTGACATAGATTATCTTTTCTCTACTGAATTACATCTGTATTTTCTTCCATATAGGTGTGAGTCAACCAAGACAAACTGTGTTTTATTACTATATAACTTTATAATAAGTCCTGAAATCAGGTAATGTTAGCCTTCCAACTTTGCTCTTCTTTTAAAAGTTTAGTTATTGTCAGTCCTTTGCCTTTTTATATGGCTTTTAGAATAATTATGTCAATTTGTACTAAAAATTCTGCTGAAATTTTGATTGGGATTACATTGATCCTATAGATCAATTTGGAGAGAATTGATGTAGTAATATTGATTATTCTGAACCATGAAAACAAGTGTAATTCTCAATCTTTATTAGATTTTTAAAAATTTGTTTCACCAATGTTTTGTAGTATTCAGTGTAGAAGTCTTGTATATATTCAGTCATATTTATACCTAAGCTTTTAATATATTGGATCATATTATAAATGGTATTTTTTATTTCAATTTCTAATTGTTCAGTTTAAGTATATAGAGATACAATTGATTTTTGCATATTTATCTTGTACCATGCTCCCTTGCTAAACTCACTTATTAGTTCTAGTGGCTTTATTTGTAGATTATATTCTATTTTCCACAAAACCAATCATGGTATTTGTGAATAAGGACAATTTCACATCTTCCTTTCCAACCTGAATGGTTTATTTCTTTTCCTTGCCTAATTATTATACTGGCTAGAACATCTAGTACAGCATTAAGTAGAAGTTTTGAGAAAATTTATCCTTGTCTTAATCCTAATCTCAGGGGGAAAGCACTCTTTCATTATTAAATATAATATCCCCTGTAAACTTTTTATATACATTCTTCACTAGACTGAAGAAGTTCCCTTCTATTCCTAGTTGACTAAGAGTTTTTATCAGTAATAAATGTTGGACATTGTCAAATTCTTTCTCTGAGAAAGCATCTACTGAGATGATAATATGTTTTGCTTTTTTAGCTTGTTAATATGGTAAATTATATTGCATGATTTTCAAATGTTAAACAGCTATATTCTGGAATAAACCCTATTTAACCACTGTATTAGTTTCCTATTGCTGCTCCACAAATTCAGTGAAGGTCAGAAGTCTAAAATCAAGGTGTTGGCAAAGCTACATTCCTTCTGAAGAGTCTTGGGGAAAAACTTCTTGTCTTTTCCAGCCTATAAGACTTGCCTTCATTTTTTTGGTTTATGCCCTTCTATCCTCAAAACCACCAGCATAGTATCTTCAAATCTCAATCTGTTTTCTCTCTTTCTCTCTCCCCACTGTTGACAGGGCTTGCTTTCCTTCTGGAGATTCCAGGGGAGAAAAATTCTGCCAACCACAGTCATCTGGTATTCTCTTTTATATAATTAAGCTTTCTATAGGCTTGATTTGATAAATTTGTTTAGATTTTTAATCTACCTTTATAGGAAATATTGATATTCAATTTTCCATTCTTATAAAGTCTTTGCCTGGTTTAAGTGTTAGGGTAACGGGCCACATAGAATGACTTGCAGGTATTCTCTCCTCTTCAATTTTCAGTAAGAGTTTACACAGAATTGATACTGTTTCTTTCTTTAGTGCTTGGTAGAATTCAGTAGTGAGGCCATCGGTGCTTGGAATTTCCTATGTGGGAAGATGTTCAACTACAACTTCAATGTCTTTAATATATATGGGGCTAGTCAGACTACTTATATTTAAAGATTTTATTTATTTATTTATTTGAGAGAGAGTGAGAGAGAGAACGCACAAGCCGGGGGAGAGGCAGAGGGAGAGAGAGAGAAGTAGGTTTCCCACTGAGTAGGGAGCCCAACATGGGGCTCTATCACAGGATCCTAGGAACATGACCTGAACCCAAGGCAGATGCTTAACTGACTGAGCCTCCCAGGTGCCCCAGACTATATTTAAATTAGCTTTTATAGTTGGTATTTCTCAAGGAATTCATCCATTTCATCTAAACTGTTGAATTTATTTGGATTAAGTTACTTAGGATATTCTCTTAGTCTCCTTTTAATATCTGTAGAATCTGAAATGTTGTCAGCTCTTTTATTCCTGACATTGTTTATCTGTATCTTATCCCTCTTTTCCTAATCAGATAGCTAGAAGCTTACCAATTTTACAGATCTTCTCAAAGATCCAGCTTTCATTTTGATTGATTTCCTCTATTATACTTCTATTTCATTGATTTCTACTGTGATTTTTATTATTTCCCTTTTTCTGTTTCTTCATATTTAATTTCTTCTTTTTCCATTGTCTTAAAGTGAAAGAAAGACCATTGTTCTTAGTGCTAGAAATTTCACCCAACTACTGTTTTAATAGCATTCTACAAATTTTGATATATGTTTTGTTTTCATTCTCATTCAGTAGAAAATATTCTTAACTTTGATTTACTTTCTTCTTTGACCCATAATTTACTTAGAAGTATGTTATTTAGTTTTCAAGTATTGGAGGAGTTTAAAGAGATTTTTTAATTATTGATGTCTAATGTAATTCCACTGTAGTAAAAGAAGATACTTTGACTTAAAATCTTTTATATTTATTGAGATTTGTTTAACATCCCAGACTATGGTTTATTACAGTGTATATTTCAAATGCATCTGAAAAGAATGTGCTGTCTTGTGTTTTAGGTTGACGTGTTCTATTAATTTCAATTAGATCAAGTTATTGGATATTTTAAATCTTATAATTTCTTACCTAGCAGTTACTAAGAAAGACATGTTGAAATCTCTACCTCTTAATTGTGAAATTTATGTTTTTTCTTTCATGTATTTTGAAGCTATTAAACTCATAATTGTTAAGATTGTCATTCTCTTTATGGATTTATCCCTTTATCATTATGACTGACTGTTTTATCTCTGGTAATATTCTTTCTTTCTTCTTCCTTTTTTTTTTTTTTTTTTTTTAGATTTTACTTATTTATTTGACAGAGAGAGAGACAGTGAGAGAGGGAACACAAGCAAGGGGAGTGTGAGAGGATAAACGGCTTCCCGCTGAGCAGGGAGCCCGATGTGGGGCTGGATCCCAGGACCTGGGATCATGATCTGAGCCTAAGGCAGACGCTTAACAGCTGAGCCACCCAGGCGCCCAATATTCTTTCTTCTGAAATCTACATTGTTTACTCTACTTTCTTTGGTTAGTGATAGCATAGTATATCTTATTCTATCCTTTTGCTTCTAAAATTGTTTGTGCTTTTACATCTTAGTTTCTTGTAGTTGGCATATAATTAGGTCTTGCTTTTTTATACAATATGATAATACTTATCTTATAATTTAGATAGCTAGACCATTACATTTAATGTATTTATTGATGGTTTTTGACTGAAATCTATCTTCTGTTTGTCCCTAGTGATAAATCTGTTCTTTTTCCCCTTTCCTTTTTTCTGCTTCATCTTGGATTAATCCAGTATTTTTTATGGTTCCATTCTATATCCTTTATTGGCTATATATCTTTGCTTTGTCATTTTAGTGTTTGCTTTAGGGTTTATAATTTCATATTTATCTTCAAATATTATTTTACTTCACATATAGCATTAGAAACATATCAAAAATTTAGTTCCATTTCTCCTCTCCCTGCATTTGTGCTACTGTTGTCAAATATTTTACTTTTATGCGTGTCATAAACTTCATATGTTACAAACTTCACATTACATTATTATTTATTTTTAAGCAATTATCTATTCAAGATATTTAAGTAGTATGATTAAAATCTTGTATACTTAACCACATGGTACCATATTTAGTGCATATAGTTTCTTTGTGTAGTTCCATATTTTCATGTCATATCATTTTTCCTTCTGCCTGAAGGATTACCTTTAATATTTTTTTGTAGCACATATTTGCTGCTCAATTCTTTTAGCTTTTGTATACTTGAAAAAGTCTTTATTTTGACTTAATTTTTCTAAGATATTTTTGCTGGATATAGAATTATAAGTTAATAGGGTTTTCTGTTATTGTTATTTTTAATATTTTAAAAATATTGCTTCACTATTTCCTTTTTTTCTGAAGAAAAAATTATAGTCATCCTTATCTTTGATCTGATATTACTGAGGTGTCTCTTTTTCTCTGAACACTTTCAAGATTTTTCTCTTTGTCATTGGTTGTAATTTTATTTGATATACATTGGTATAGATTTTCTCATGTTTCCTGTGCAGGGGAATCATTAAACTTCTTAAATCTATTGATTTATACTTTTCATAAAATTTTGGAAAAATTTGCAATTATTTTTCAAGTATTTTTGTGACCCTGCCACCTCAGTGATTCCAATTATATGTAAATTAGGGTACTTAAAGTTATGCCAGATGTCACTGGTAATCTTTTCATTTTTTTAAAGTTCTTTTCTTTCTCGTTTCATTTTGGAGAGTTTATATTGCTGTGTCTTAAGGTTCATTTTGTTATTCTACACCATCTAATTGGCCACTAATTCCATTAAGTATATTTTGCATTTCACACACTTTAGTTTCCACCTCTTGTGTTCACTTTGTCTTTCTGAAATACCTTCTATGTCTTTACTTAGTTTTTTTGAACATATAGCGCACAGCTGTAATAATTGTTTTAATATGGGGGTGCCTAGGTGGCTCAATCAGTTGAACGACTGCCTTCTGTTCAGGTCATGATCCCAGGGTCCTGGGATCCAGCCCTGCATCGGTCTCTCTGCTCAGCGGAGAGTCTGCTTCTCTCTCTCCCTCTGCTGCTCCTTCTGCTTGTGCTCTCTTGCTCTCTCTCTCAAATAAATAAATAAAATCTTTAAAAATAATAATTGTTTTAATATGTTTCTCTGCTATTTATAACATATGCATGAGTTCTGGGTCAGTTTTGATGCTCTTGATTTTTCTCTTCAATAAGTTGTACCTTTCTGTTTCTTTGCATACCTGCTAAGTTTTGATTAATGTCATACTTTGTAGATTTTATCTTTTTGAATGCTGGATCTTTTTTATATTCCTTTAACTATTTTTGAGCTTTGTTCTTAAGTTACTTGGAAAGGGTAATCTTTCCTTTCATGTCTGATTTCCTAGGCATTACTGGTGTTTGAATTTTGCCTCACTACTAAAGCAAAATGCTTCTGAGTGTTCCACCCAGTGCCCCCTAAATTGTAATGCTTTCTGGTCTGTCTGGTGGAAGCATAGTGAGCACCAAGTCCTCATTTCCTCTGATCTTATAGTTCTTTCTCTGACCTTGAGTATTTTCCTCACACTGTGACATATGTGACATATGTGGCGATCAGTACTTGGCTGAATACCTGAGAGGCTTGTTAGTATTTTGCTGCACACCTGAGAGGGACCCTATGTAGTTTTCCATAGCTCTCTTTTCTCTGGTGCTTTATCCCATGAACTGTACTTTCATTTTGCTGGATTTTCAACTCCATCTCCTCAATTTAAGGAATTTCCCCCTTTCTGTGCTAGAGCCTGGCAACTCTTATCAAGTCAGTAAGCTGGGACATTCATAGGATTCACTTCATTTTTTTCCCCAATCTCTCTGGAATCAATATCTTTTAGTGGTTCTCATAAAACCCTTTGATTTTTTGATAAAACATATAAATTCATTATACTGCTTTACATAGGAAGGAACCTAGGCTCAGATAATTGCTTTCTCTGTTACTGCTAGTGTGATTATAAAAGCACTTTCCACTGGTTTACTTTGTCTTGTACAGAACACATGTACTATCTCTAACTGTTGTCTTATCTCTAGCAAGTGTTTCTTGAAAAATTTTCTCTCTAAGCTGGTGAGATAGGACAATATCCTCCTCTGATTTTGTGTATGCTAATCAACATGATTATATTGAGCGTCCACATACAGCTATCCAATCTTTCACTTCATAGTGATTTTATTTATTTTTAATCAAAGTTTGCTGTCATAGTTGAAAGAAAAAATTGTATTACACTCTCTAAAACTTGGTATAAAATCTTATAATATATGGTCCAAAAACAAAAACAAAAGAAAATAGGGGTGTATGGGTGGCTCAGTCAGTTAAGTGTCAAACTTCAGCTTAGATCATGATCCCAAGGTCCTGGGATCGAGCCTGCCTTCGGGCTCCCTGCTCAGCAGGGAGTCTGCTTGTCCCTCTGCCCCTCCCCTTGCTCATGCTCTCTCTCTTTCTCTCTCAAAGAAATAAATAAAATCTTTTTAAAAGTTTTTTTTTAAAAGCAAAGTAAAATAATGTAGAAATGTGCCAATCACTTCTCCAGTTCCTTCACTCAGTGTCTAAAACTTCTGTGCCTCAGGCAGACAGAGCTAAGTCACTGGCCAACTTTAGGCTTATGTTACAATGTAGCTTATCAGTTATTTGTAACTGATTTCAGATAACAACTCTAGAAAAAGGAGAACAAGAACCAAATTTAGCTTCTTACTTATTTTTGTTTATTTTTTAAATTGTTTACAACCACCTAAAGTGTTCAGAACCAGAAGGGAAAGACATGTTTGAGATACTAAAC